>NC_039367.1:39872697-39967629 GCF_003573695.1 Papaver somniferum | reverse complement strand
AAAAAAATCCAGACTTCCAGTAAATAAACATTATGGATCGTACACAGAACGTGGTTAATTTTATTGTGTTGCCAGCTCTATATGCATGGACCGAGTTGGGGAGGGATCAGTAGTACTGTCACTCTGTCAGCATGCTACGTATAATTTTGATACGCCTGCCTGGAAGGATATTGATCATTCTAATAGAAATTTTGTCAAGGAATGTGATGAGGATGATATGACAAGCTATATAGTACGCGTTCTTGTTGTTACGATGACGACGACTTAACTAGATATATATTATGAGAAGTTAATGTGAAGAGGGGCTTGGCAGTGACAACGATTTCTCATATATGATTTGTAGAATAGCTGCAACAATTAATAATAGAGGTCCTTGAGTTTATACCTTGGATGTTGACACTGTAAAACAATACTATGCAGCAGGTTAATCAGCTTCGGGCAAACTGCAGCTGTCATGTAACAGTAACTAGCTAGTGATGCTATTTGGACCAGGTTAAGGCAAACTGCTGTCAGGTGGTGGTCCTCTGACATGTGAGAAGCCTCAAATTCCAATGGCATAACTTGTTTTTTTGGCAATTGAGGCTAATTAACCAAGTGGCTTTGCATGTTTCCAATATGAACTATGGAGACTGACTGGCAACCATGACTTAAATAGTCATGACTTTATGCTTTCTATTTGCATATGTTCGTGGTTTTACAAATCATGCATGTTAAACAGTGGCAATGTGTACTGGCAAAGGCGCATATATGTTTACTGAATTTCGTAAAGAATACAACACAAACATGAAAAATGGATAATATTTTTTCTTAGATAATCCAGGTCTGTCCTCGCACTGACATGGGACCTTAAATTAAAGGATTCGTTAAGGGAGGCGTGACGTTGTATCGCATAATTCACGGGCAATAATTATCAGAGCAAGACGACATGCCGTCTATTCGTCGTTTAACACGTATAAGCCTGTATGATACTAATTTTCTTGAAAATATAATACAAATCCATTTCAATTATTGTATATATGTGAGATTGTGTATTTGATAGTTATATAACTTATAATAATTTTAAATTATTTTAATCACTAATTTTGTTAGTATTCTTGTATTTAGAAGATGTGGTTTCGAAGACTTAGGGTTTCAATTTTATGTGTAGGGTAATTTTGTTAGGTAAAGAGCTAAGCAGAGATGGAAAAGGACGAGGTTGAAGAAAGTGTCACGGCTTGATACTGCTATCTCTCAAAACCCAATTACTTGTCATTCATTCTCTTTCAAGCTTTGATCTTTTCTTCCTCTTCTTTTATTCACTCGAACAAGTTAAGGTCCCTTCAATAACACAATCATTGCACTGTATTGAAATTTTAATATCCACTCTATATTTCTTATTTTCCAAAAAAAAAAAGATTTGAATTTTTCTAAGTGAAAGAGTGGCAAAAACTCCCAAAACTAGTAACACTTGATCATGCAGATGCAGTGCCAACGTATAATGATCATGCAGTCCCAAAGTATAATCGTAGCCAACACTTGTCCTGCGGAGATTGCTATATATATTAATAACGCAGAAGATGGTTTGCATTGGTTAGAATCGATCGTTGGAGAAATCAGATTAAAAACCACAAGGGGTGTAAGAAGAGTGTTAGTGGAAATAATTAGGTGTAGGAAGTAAGTAAAAATGGTGAGTGGATATGGATATGGTGAGTACATATCGTGTGTCGTAAGTAAGGGAACAACAACAGTACCAACCGCCAAGAATTCCAACATTTTGTTTTTATTATTATCGACATTAAATTAAAAAAACTAATTTATGTGGAAAATCTACATGTTATTTTTCTTAATGAAACGAATTTTGACGTGAGAATGATGAGAAATGAAATATAATTTATTAGTATTATGTATCACTATCACAATTACCCGCATTAATATTCATATATTACCTCTCGCCAGGTGATCGCCAATATTTAGAGCTAAGAAATAATAACCGAATTTCTAATTCTATTATCTTTTTATTCAAACATTTTATATAGTGCATTAGATAAATATCTGGTCTAGTTTTCAATAAATTTTTTAATTTGTCATATATACTTTCAGATGTCGGAAATAAGGCTCGATGAGTGATTTATTATGAACCACGAGTGGTGATTGATACCACATGCGTCAGGGGCGGAGACAGCTGAAAGCAATGCACACCCACCCAGCTGACTCCTAAGCACAAAAGTAACCTAAAATTTTAACGAAAATGGACTTGCAAGCCCAATTTAGCATGCTTCCTAACCCTAATAATATCTTGCTCCCCATAGCTAGATTCTAGCTCCACCCCTGCATCCATATGGTTTATGGAGAAAGAAAATAATAGATGTGCCAGATCCTTTCATATACTGTAGCGTAGTGAGTCATTTGAGAAACAAATTATGTTTAGGCAAAAACAGGAAAATTGGTTTTGAATTACATGCACGAACTCGTTGCAATACTTAATTCTTAGTTAGTATCGATTACTGGTCGAGAGAGGTTTGGAACCAAAACTCGTTTGATTGCCATTCATTACAATTAGTGGAGGAGGATTTGGACTGAAATTCCCATCGTCTCTTCTTGTCCAACTTTACGGGGCCTTTATTTCCCAGTGTCGTAGTAACTACGTATCTGTTTGGAAACGGCTTGCAGCGTTTTGAATTGTCTAATTTTTCCTTTTTCACATGAGCCTATGGAAAGACAATGCATGCGTGTTGATGCTTTGGCCAAGTATGAGGTCCCTTTCTGGTTTTTGCATGTGGCATGTTTCACCGTAACTCTTTCTAAGAATTTTAGTAGGAAAAGATCGGTTTAGTCTTCCCTACCATCCTTTGATATAATGTATTTGGTTCGTCATGTCTCGTTCATCTTTCCATTTTGCTCATGGTAGGCTTTTCGTTTTTGAAGGAAGGGTATGGCCTAAAAAAGAAAAAAGTAAAACTCAAAACACATTAAGCATGTGCCAGCTTAATTGATCGAATTTATCCCAGGGTGCCCTCTTCAAGCTAGTGGTAACAACTTACAAACTTAGAACACTACAAAACAGAGAGCATTTAGGAACGGTTCGCAAATCGTCACAAATAACAAATAACCGTTACAAATACTAAAACGACCGTCACAAAAACACGTTTGTGATAGTGGACAATACGTCGTTACTACTGAGGTCACAAATGTTTTTTTGTGGCGGTTTGAGATTTTTTGTGACGGTAATCAACCGTCACGAATAGTTATTCTATTTGTGGCGTTTGTCAAACCGTCATAAAGTGTTTTTCTGTCGCCGTCAAAAAATTTCCGACAACGACAGACGGCGCCGGATTTTTTTATTATGACGGTTCACAAACCCTCACTAATATATATTAATAATTGGCGTGAGTTTTATGCTGATGTTTTCCGGTTATTGTTCTCCGATGCCAGATTTTAGATTCTCAGAATTACAGAATTCTCAGAACTCTTAAGCATTCACACAAAAATAAAAAAGCTTATACCATTCACAATGAATCAGAAACTCGCATCATTCACATTAACCCAGAAATTTATACTATTCATAACAAAATTTTACATTGATGCACCATATAAACTTAAATATCCGACAGCAAGATGTTTAAATGTATAAAAAACGTAAATCTGGGCAACAGAACAAGACCCAGAGAGTTCAAAAAGCTGGTAACTAAGATTATCAATATCCAAAATGCCTGTGGAAAGTTTGGGACATGACAAGAACACACCTGATGGCATGAAAAAAAGAAAAAAGAGACCATCCCATTCCTTTATATTAAAAAAAAACAAGCACCTGAGTCGCCAGAGTTATATATAAGTAGTATATTAGTCAAGCATCTATGTGCACCAAGATCTTCCATTCATGGACTGTTCCTGATCTCTGCGTCACTCTTCTTGTATTCCTGTAACATATAAATCCATTAAGCATTAGTGTCACAAAAAGTTACATGGCAGGTTCAAAGTTTTAAAGAAATAACTTAGTGAAGATAAGAGAAAGGGTATAAAAAACAACTAAGTTTTGTAAGAGGATAAGAGAAAGGAATTAAAATATAGAAAATTTTGGCGAGAATTTTAGCGGGAGAGATTGAAACTTCACCGCCTTTTCTGAATTTTTTTTGACGGATTGGAGAACCGCAGCAATTGAAGAAAGTTTCATCTGTCTGAATCATAAAACTGATGAGATTTGACGTATTGGAGAACCGCAACAATTAAAGAGATCTACACAATGAGTACAATCAACAATATCAAATTTAGAGTTTTTATAAAAAATCTGGAGGTGTTTATCGTTTTAGGCAGAATTTTCGAAAATTGAATGTATAGCCATTCTGCACAATTTTGGTTTATGCATCAACCAATTTTCTGTTGCAACTAATAAAATAATAAAACGATGTACTCCCTCCATTTCAGGAAAAGTGATACTTTCATTTTTTTAATTTGGCCTCTTTTTAGAAAATATCGGGGTTCACAAATTTCATTTACAGTGCCATTGCGATGGTGTTTCGTTTTTCTTCGGTGGTGTTATTTTTCTTTTGACACATAGGATTTTAGATCCTCATTTAGATTAAATCCATCTCCAACAGTAGGTCCTATAAAATAGGAAGGGTGTCAAAACAAATATGAATGTCTTAAAGAAAGTCTTATTTAGACCTTGGGAATGACCTCCATGTCATCTTTTTGACTATTTTTTTAATTATTATTATTAAATAAGTTTTTCTAAACCAATAGGAAAAATGGATCATTATTATCTTTATCTAAACAAACAAATCCTAAAACTAACATCCCACACTACTGGAGATGGTTCATGAGGAAAATATTATTCTTTTTATAACATATATATAACCCCATAAATAAGGATCTAAATAAAAACTCCACATAAGATTGATAGCACCCACTGTTGGAGATGCTCTTAGAGCATCTCCAATGGAATATGGGTCTCTAAAAATATTGAAGCCACCTAGGATTTCAGAAACTCTCAACAAAAAAAACCTCTCCAGTGGTGGTTGGATATTAAAAATTTAATCTGATGTGGAAGTTTGAGTTTGGAAGAGAGTATTGGTTTTTAGAGACTCTCTCCATACCCACGTCATCACTATTTGTTTTTATTTTATTTATTTTGTTGGATTTTATGGATTAACTTTCTACAAATAAGTGACAAGTGTTTCAAAATAGGTATGAATACAACTACCACTGGAGATGCTTATCAAAACTAAAAAATTTATTTGACTCTATGTTGTTAAATTTCCTCTTTTTTAAGTCTCCACGTGGAATAAATATCCGTAAACCATTGGAGATGCCCTTATGTTTCGACAAGTATTGATACTGACGGGGAATTTGAATATAAATAGTGTTGACCAAATCTTGACTCAGCCAGATTGCGTCCTTAAAACATAGATTTGAGCCACCAATAAAATAAATTCTTGATTTCCTTTGACCTTTCTCTATTTTCAACAGTATTGGTTTCTTTAGTTTTTTCTTTTGTCATTTGTCATGATCAGTCGGAATGAAAGTTTTGTAATGAGGTTTTAATTACATCTGTTTTTATGTAAAAGAGATGTTAGCATCGCGGATGTAACCATGTGCAGTGCATTTAATACTCAGCTTTGATTATCGATCGTTCATTGTTGTACAAATTGCTAATAATAGGGTACACAATAACAAAATTGCTAATACCCGTTAGAATAACAAAATTGATAATAATAGGGTACAATTTGCGGAAAAGGTACTAAATTTCATATAAGATGGAAGACTTCACCGTGTGTCTTATATTAAAAATAATCTTAGATATTTTTAAATAAATACTTTTTGTCGTAACGGCACGGCATGAGACGGAATAACTTTTTGTCGTCATAATTTAAATAAATACTACAAACTATGATAAGACTTATTTTGACTCATGAGACCTGTAGCTATGAAAATCTTAGATATTTTTTATCCAAATTATTATAAATTTGGTTACACTTGCAATTGAGTAAAATAATAATTTCGGATAGAAATGCTAGGTAAATTATTTTATTTTTCCCTCAAATAATAGTTTTTTAGTCGATCCCCAAAGATTGGTGGTCTTTGATACTAATTTATGTTGTATTCAGATTTTTATGCTAAATCTTTATCGGATGAGCAATAAATATAGTTACATCCTCCCATAAATTCTTCCTCGATCGCTGGCACTATCGTCATGTGTATATTATTCGTATGCTCCGGTGATTCTATTCTTGTATTATCCGGGGTCATCTCTATTGCATGGTTTCGACGAAGCCACAAATTCATCCTCTCATTCTCTCCATGGATCATCAATAGTTTCGTGTACAGATGATGCATGAAGTATGGTTTTCCTTCATTTTCCTCCTCAAAGGAACATCGATATTCTCTCGTCGATATCATTGTCTCAATTCCTCACGATATTCTTCAGCAGTCTCGATAAATTTCATTATCTCTTTGTTAGACATCTCCAGAGGGTGTCAAGGTTTAAATTCTGGCAGGAGAACCGTTCATTTCATCTCATCTTAGTTCACAGATTCCAAGTGTTTATATGCCTCATTGTTTATCACAAAGTCTTGGATGTATAGTTGTCGTAGCCGCGGTTTCTTATTTGATCTCTCCTGACTTCTTTCCCTCATCATGCACATTTGGTTTGTTTGAGTTTCCAAACTTCCACTGTACTCCTTTAGTTTTTCTAATAATGTGTTAATCATAAAACAGTCGTTTTAATTGGTAAGTATTTCAATGAAATAATTTGTGATGGTAAATTAGTGATTATAGGTGGATAATCAGTGTATGTGGGGAGGATAATTAGGGGGATGGGGAGTATAATCAAGTGAATAAAACCGGTAGTGGAGAGGAAGATAAGACGAGTTAGATCGTGTTCAAGGCATTGCTTTTAGCCTTAAGTCTACTCTGCCCTTCTTTCGGCCATAAATATATCACTATATATGTCTCCAGTCTACTTAAATTAGGAAAAATATGGGTTGTACAAACCCTAATTATGCAATGCATGTCCTAAATTTTAACCTCAATTATGATGCCCCTGTTTGTAATGTTTCTTGGTGGAGTAATAGTGTAGCACAAATCAGGATTGATAGAGGTAAAAGCAAACTAGTTGTCGGGATGAGAATAGAGTTTAAGTTTCGTCAGAAACTTAATAAAATCTGATTCTAGGATCAAGACTTTAGGGTTTGATAAATATAATAATAATATTGATAATTGATTGATTAAAAGATTGTATCTCGAAACAAGAAGGCATAGCCTTTAAATAGGTTTACAAGAACCGACTAAAGAAAAGAAAAATGAATTCTACCTAAACTAGGAAAGAAAGGACTTGCAAAGCAAGTAAACTTAAAACACACGCCAAGGATCAACAATCATTGTTGATACGTATGAAGGGATCAACTATAATAGTTGACATGGGCGAAAGGGGTCAACTGGTACAGTTGACAAAATGAAAATAGGCAGATGTCCTACATCAGTCCCCCCTTCTTGAAAGAAACTCTCCCTCGAGTTAGCTAATAAGAAGAACTTCATTCTCTCCATATATTGCTCTAGACTTCGAGCTTTCATCAATGAATACGAGTTCTTTTCCTCCATGAAAAATGTAGATGTCACTTTTACCGGCTTACCACGATCAAACACAAAACTCGTAGCTCTAGAGATCATAAACCGAAACATCCAAGAAATGTGTCTCAAAGCATGATAAAAGTTGTGCTTAAGTCTCCCACGATCAAAGACAAAAGTCACGTCACTAGTGTTGGTAACGAAAATCATGACAACAACTACTTCCATGAGTATATGTGTGTCTTCCAACTTTGGAGCTACTCCTTTTAAAGCATAATCAAATGACTCTTTCCTTCTCTGGTCCAAAAATTCTTCTTTGGCTTCAGTATCAACATTTATGTTTCGAAATAGTATCCACCAACCAAATCTTCTGTCTTCAATATAACGCCTCGCATCAACTGTATAATCTAGTAAAGTCGCAACTAACGAAGCAGTAGTAAGTAGCGAAAAGAATACGGTATTCGTGTCACCCACATTAGTAGTGACTACTAAATTCTTTTCCATTCTTTCCATTTGGTTGACCCAAAACACGTCCTTGTCGAGAAAATCATCCAGCTTATCATGGTATGTTGTGCGTGTTATTTTTCCGCGATCAAATATGAAGTCCACTTTTCGAACCCCTTGTTGTATCGTACATCCATGAATGGTGTGAAGTGTACAAAAGTACTGTCTATTAAACTTGAAAACCAACATCTGTTTGCCTTTAAATGAATGTTATGAAATCAGTTCAGCATCGTTGGAAAGATGTTTATCTCCTTGTAATGATCTTGCAGCTACGATCACTTCTTTGAGAATAAACCATTCACAACCAGTTAGGCCATCAACTTTGATTGAAAACGTAACTGCTCCAATAATAACTCCAAGTATAAATCCTGTCAATGTACTGTTTCTCCACCCAAAGTTTGGTAATTCATGTTCTGCTTCGAATACTGACAAATCAAATATTATCATCTCAGTTGTAGTGGATTCAATGGATTCAACCTTGTCGATGTTATCTTCTTTGAATACTTGCTCCCGTTCCAAAGTTATGTAGTCCAAATAATCTATATTAGAACTAAGCACTACCTTTCCCTTTTCGTAGTAGTCAACAAAATTATCTGGAAAAGCAAAATCTAGGAAAGTTGTCTGCTTGCGTCCGACTTGTGGAAACAGAACACCACTATGATATGACTTCTCATTACGGTCTTCAAAGTTGGCCTTAAAGGATTGATAAGCTTCAGGACTGCCTATTTTAAATTTTTCAGCATCAATAAAATGCTTTTCAATATCGGAGCATGCATCCACTATATGCACATCACTCAGTGCAGCTAATTTCCTACTCCCCGGAAATGCAGGAGCACTCATTTTCAAGGTCTTCAGAAACTTCAAGCGCGGTGGTTTTGGATATGAAATTTTGTTGCCATATGGACCCATAAAGCAGACTTGGTAATCTGTAAAACTACTTTTCAAAGGATCTTTTTCTGAAATGGTGTTCATATAGTATGTGATGTATCCAAAGCAAAAGTACCAACAGTAGCAACAGTACTAATTTTATTGAGCTCTGCACGACATTGAGACTTGCCAGAGAGTTCAAAGTGGGAAGTATTAACAACTAACTTTTCACCATTATCGAACACAATAAAGGAAAATTTCCCTCCAGGCTCCCATGTAGCTTTCTGAAAATCGCGGTTTGCTGACAGTCCTAATATTAATCTTCCAGTGGCAGTTGAGCTTAAGAATGCCACCTCGTAGACTTCCCTGCAGTTACTAGCAAGAAATGTATAAGAACTTTTGTTGTTCCATGTCTCGAGCACATCAATCATTTGTGCATCATTTGACAGGTGAATTTCAAACTTTTCCCGAAGAAAGTTATCCGCAAATAAGCGCCCGTAACTACCAAGACTCGAGCCATTATCGGATGATGTTGGAGACGAAAGATATGGAACTAATCGAGAACAAAATGTTTTCCACAAGAAATACATGTTCCTTACTTCAAAATTAAGGAAGAAATAATACGCTGCCATTAGTTTACCTCTCCATGATGAAATTGTACCGGCAGATATAGTAAAAAGTTTTACCATTTGCTGCGCCAATTGTTCAGTTAATTTAGTGTTCACAAACTCATTTTGCGGAACTGGACATTCAGTTACTATTAAATTGTCCATTGTATACTTCTTGTTGACGTGTGTCTCACAAGAGTAGTCTTCCTGATACATCATAGTATCCATTGTCGACATATAGTCTTGTCGTGCACAGCTTCTAACAAAGTTTGAAAAACTCTTCTTAACAACATCACCGTCTGCTAGAACACATTTCTTTTTAAACTCATCATACTTGCGTTTTATGTATGTGTCAAGACCGAATACCAATATTCCTATAACCATCCTGGCACTATTCTTAGTATGAGGTTGTGAATAGACAGTCTGGATACGAAGCTGAGCACCATCTTTTTCTGAACTAAGATATCTAACTATACAGTTGAATATCTTATTTTTTCAACTACTCCGTGTAACAACAAACTGTTCCTTGTAGCTATATCAGCAACCTTGAAAAACATGTCTCCACAAACAAGCAACTCTATATCTAGACTTAACACGTCATGAACATTATGATCTCTCCGAAGTCTTCCGACAAAATTCAGTCTCTTTTTGATATCACCATGAGTAACAAGATCAAAGTAGACATATACAGTAGCATCATGAAATTGAAATCCAAAGCCATGTATTATTCCTTGAACATCATAAGGTGATGCCTTGACAATAGCGTTAAGATTAGGAACACTAGTTGGTACCAGATACAACGTTTTTAGATTTTTATCTAGAAACAGATCCTTAAACCCGCTTACGCAAACTCAAAACCCTATCCCTTATAAAAAACAATAAAAGAAAAGTTTTCTTATTCTCGTTTTTTATCATGGAAGTAGTAACTATGGAAGATCTTCTGCAGCTTAAACTAAAAATATCAACAAGTATTAGAGAATATGATTACAATTTCACAAAGAGCTATTTTGCCAAAGAAGATACAGATAAAACATACCAATTTCTTCTTAACATGAGAGCTGCAAAACGGAATTTGAAAAAGCTTGAACTACTGATTGGTAACGCGAAGACTGTTGAAAATTTCAAGATTGTTTTGCCTGTTTCAACTCAAGAAGATTCATCGTCTTCTAATGCTTCTGTGTAGCTGTTTCGGCTACCTCAGTTATCACAAAAGAGTTGTAAGTTGTTGTTCCCGTGGAAGAAATAAAAGCTACTTATGCAGAGAAAGAGGAAATCATGATAAACAAGTTTCATCTTCCATTCAAGAGGTTTCGTTATCATCTGTGGATGTTAAAGATGTTTCGACTACATCTCTTCCTGATGAAGAAGAAGAAAATCAGGTTGACAAAAATTCGCTTGCTTCTCAAGAGATTAATGATAAACCAATTCACAAGAGCACAATTTGAAGATTTTGTGGAATGTTTTAAACAGTTCAATGAGGTTCCGTTTGAACCAGTTCTTATTATAAAGATTACTTCTAAAAGGAGCGAAGAAGACCAACTAGGGTAGCACAGATCATGATTTATAGAGGTGAAAGCAAACTAGTTGCTGGGGATGAGAACAGAGTTTAAGTTTCGTCAGAAACTTAATAAAATCTGATTCAAGGATCAAGACTTTAGGGTTTGATAAAGATGATAATAATATTGATAATTGATTGATTAAAAGAATGCATCTCTAAACAAGAAGGCATAGCCTTTAAATAGGTTCACAAGATCCAACTAAATAAAAGAAAAAGGAATTATACCTAAACTAGGAAAGAAAGGACTTGCGAAGCAAGTAAATTTAAAACACACGCCAAGGATCAACAATCATTGTTGATACGTATGAAGGGATCAACTATAATAGTTGACACGGGAGAAAGGGGTCAGCTGGTACAGTTGACACAATGAAAATAATCTCCTACATCAAGTAAGTTCTGAAAAGGCCAGCAACCAAGGCGACCGAGATACAAAATGACCGATTTAGAGAAATTGAAACAGTTAAATGGAGATAATCGGGTTTCGTTTAATAAT
Organism: Papaver somniferum; assembly: GCF_003573695.1. Taxonomy (NCBI): domain Eukaryota; kingdom Viridiplantae; phylum Streptophyta; class Magnoliopsida; order Ranunculales; family Papaveraceae; genus Papaver; species Papaver somniferum. Next base: position 39,956,057 of record NC_039367.1, on the reverse strand, counting down.
GCCGAGAATGATGAAGGTATTTCTTGTTGCCTTAAATCTACTGAATCTCTTAATCTTCTCCATAACATTATACCAAATGAGGAGTTGAGAAGATGGAGGTGAGTCATGAGAATAAAAATGGATTTAGTGATAGTGATGGGTCAGTATTCGTGTTGTTATGAAGGAAAAGATAATCAGGATTAAGAAGATAAAAAAAAAACAAATTTAGTAGATGCAGAGGAAACCCAAAAAGTCTGGAAGGTTTATGACAAATTGAGGTTCAGCGTCAGTGTATCTTTGAAGAGGAATGCGATTCCAAACTAGATTGTTGTCTCATTTGTAAGGTTGCAAAGAATTTAAGCTTGCGAGTCTTCATGGCTTGAAAGTAGTATTTATTTTTTCACTTAAATTAAATTAGGCCTATGATTGAAGTAAAAAGTTTTGGTGATTCATTATTTGGATATATCTCAATTGTATGTATTTGTTTTTATTTTTCGATAATATCTAAAAAAATAAAAATGAGTCAAATGAAAATGAATTTTTGTACTTTTGACATAATGTTCTTTGTTTTCTGTTGGTTGATAAAGGACAATTAATTTATTTCAAGGAAGAAATAAGGTTTTACATGTTGGTTGATAAAGGACAATTAATTTATTTCAAGGAAGAAATAAGGTTTTACATGTTGTAACCACAAATATTCTGATGTTATTTGTTGTAGGTTGACGAAGGCGGGCTAATGCAAATTTAAAAAGATATGAATCAATTTTTTTATTTTTATTTTTAAATAGAAAATATGAGTGTAAACATATGAGTTTTACATAGTTGTGACATTTAATTGGTAACGATTTTTGTGTTGGCATATTATTTTTTTTTTTAATTAGTGAGGAACTAATTATGAGGGTTATCAATGTATACTAGTATAACACGCAAGCGCCTGCCACTTGAAAGTTTTGTACGAAAAATTCTGGAAAAATAAATAAACATATGCTCAACGATTCTCATTACAAATGCACGATAATATGATACAAAAAGAAATTATCATCGCTTCCAGCCAAACATACAGTTCTCGTTACAAAAGCATGATAACATGATACAAAAAGAACCTTACCATTGTTTTTGGGAATTTCTTTTTAGCGCAGGCTTATTGGCCTCCTTGTGGTAATCAAACTACATTAAATTTGTCTGCCATCATTTTCTATTTGTCTTGCACAATCTGATGTTGTTCCTTGTGTATTTCACCATAGCATGTATTCTCTCCTTTACAGCACAGTGTTGTTCCTCTTCAATCATGGCTTTCCTTCTTTGGCGTGGATAAAGAAGACACAATATCCGTGGTTGCAATTGTTGTGACTCCATTACAGACGCGAAGACCTGTGAAGCGGCAAAAAAAAGGGTTAACTTAATTCGACCTTCATTTGGAAGATAGATAGATTTTATCATGACATGCTACTGCAAAATTGATGAGTGAAATAACATATGCGGCAACGGATGTCTGTGCATTATATTTTCATCCCCATTAAACAATTTAGAATCCTAATACGCCAGCTGGTATAGCTCATAGAACAACTAAGTCTGTTTTGAATCCTATTTCCCAATAAAGCAAATGTGTATTCTACTAAATTGACTTGCTGTAAAAAGAAAAAAAGAATCACTTGATGTACAGAAATTAACTTCATATAGGACTATAAAATGATGAATTTTCATAAACTGACTATCACCATGTGTATATACAACATCAAAAGAAAAGAGATTAAATGGTAAAAACACAAATATAGTACTGACCTCACACTACACTAATACTACTGTGTGAAATTTCCAAAAATTTATAATCATCAAAACCTAACAACTTAAGGTGAATTATTTAAGCAACTGAGAAGTTGAACTCAAAATGCCGCAATACATTGTTGAGACTACTATTTCAAGACAATACTGTGACGATAGAATAAAAGAAGGGACATTATTTATTACCTATTGGTAAATGGGAACCACCGCAGATATGAGAACACTGGAGACAGTCATATGTCTGACTTATATAACTTAGGTGCCCAGCTGTCCAGATGGATACCGAAATTGTGTCCCTTGTTAATCTTCACTTATACTCTACTAAAGTGTTTATGCCTTAGGTGCGTTGTCCATATGACCAACAAACAAACCTGCTAACAGGTTTGCAGTTAATTTCTAGAGTTAAGAATCTGAAACTCAACTACTAACACACCGACAAAATGTCATCCAATTTACGGGTAGGAAATTCAAAATACGGCATACCCAAAAAAATTAAACGTTTGAAGTTCTAAACATTGAGAAACGACTTGAAATCAAACATCAATTCATTTTTCTACCGAAGAGGGTTTTTTATTTTATTTCTGCCACAAAAGAGAGGGGTTTAGTGAAAGAAAATTTTGATTTGACTAACTTCAAATGTGCCGGGGAAATCAATAGTTACTGAAATTTGGAGGCCAAATTAGGTGAATAGGAATGGTGTAGTTAGAAAGCGATTGTTCCTGAATTTTATTAACAACACTCAATTTATATGGTTTGAAACTAACTGAAAAGGGAAACCCGAATTAAGAATCACCAAAAACAGTTGAGTAACTTGAATTTCAATTTTGGTATCCGATTTATATTCTACGAAAATCGGTGACTGGAATTCCAAAATTTGAATAAATTAGATTGTAGTTAGGGATTTGAATAACCTGAGTTGCAATGTGATGTTAAGGCCTCAAGTGTTCCGTAGCATAAGGAATGGAAAGCAATTGCAATGGTTGCTGAAATAAGAAGCCAAAACTTAGGTCAAAAATTGGTGATTCAAATTGTCAAAATTAAAGAAGAATAAGATTAACAATCGAATGACCTGGGTTGAAATCTGCTGTTAGGTCTCATATTCGTCGTAGCTTTTGTTCTTGTTTCATGGTGGAAATGTAGCAGAAACCACGGCGGAGGTTTCAGAAGAAAGCAGTTGGAGACAGAACGAAGAGAAAACGAAACTCCTTTTCTATTGTCAAGTGAAGATACTGTTTTACCCTTTCTTGCATAATTGCGATAGGAGAAATCAGCGAGGGTACTTCTGTAAAATAGGGTGGACACTGTCCAAAAAACCCTCTTTTCTTTATCTAGGAATTACTAGTTAATCCACTATAAGAAGAACCGGTTACTGTGTAGTCCATCATCAGAAAACAATTACTCGCTGGTCCAAAAACATGTTTTTGGACCAGATTTTTTATTCTCTCGTCCAGCATACGTGCAAGGTGTTTTATGTGTATTTCATAAATGTCGTAATTGTCCCTCCGTCCAATCAATACCTAACATAAAAACACGTCAAGCATATTATTTTTATTTTTCAGATCTGAATCGATTAAGAAGAAGAAGACCGAGAGCAGATTCATGAAGAAGGAGAACAAAGAAGAAGAAGATATAATTCAATTGAAGAAGAAGAACAAGATATCATTCCATTAATAGATCAGCGAAGAAAAAAAATAAAGAGATATGGATTTAATCAATATTGGGATTCTTAACTTTTTAATCTATTTCCTCGTCTGGATCTGTTATTCAACATTGAAAACGAAGGTAGTCCATTCAAAACGATATGATTTAGTTTACTAAAGTGAAGATTAATACTCCTTTCGTCTCCGGTTAGTTTTGATTTCAATTTTTTGTTAATTTTATCTTTGATCAAATTGTTTTGGGTTTTAGGTTCGTATAAAAAAGATTGGGAGATTTTGTACGATCCTACAATAACCCAATTGTTTTTCTTTTTTTGTACATATTTTCATTCAGAACATATTGAATCATCAACATTTTCCTTTTATACATATTTTCTTTCAGTACATATCAACATGTATTGTTGGATCATCTACTCTTTTTTCTTTTGTACTTTTTTTTTCTTCTGTACATATTTTCCTTGAGTAAATATTAATATGTATTGTTGTATCAATATGTACTATTGAATCATATACTTTTCCATTAATACACGTTTTTGTTCAGTACATATCAATATGTATTATTGGATATGTATTGTTGGATCATCCACTCTTTTTCTTTGGGTACGTATTTTTCTTTAGTACATATCAATATGTAGTGTTGGATCATCTACTCTTTTTTTCTTTTGTGCTCTTTTCCCCTCAGTACATGGTTTCCATGAGTACATATCAACATGTACTGTTAGATCAATATGTACTGTTGAATCATACTTTTTCCTTCAATACATATTTTCCTTCGGTACATATCAATATGTATTGTTGATCTATGTACAATTGGATCTTCTACTCTTTATTTTTCTTTGTACTCTCTTCTTCTACTGTGGTATTTGTGTATTCTTTGTATTCTTCGATCTTGTTTTTACCAGGATTCACCAAATGTAAATTTCTCCATGGTTTTAGTAAAATAGGGTTTTCTTCAATCTTTTTTCAATATGTATTATTGATCAATATGTACAGTTTGATGAGTTTGTTTGATTTTTTTGTTTGTCTGTTTGATGATTTCCTTTTTAACATTTCAGTTTGTTTGGTTGGTTTGAAAATTTGATTTTTCATTTTGATTATTTTTGCTCTAAACCTAATCATATTTTAGTTTATTTTTGGTGTTTTGATTTTGCAGTTTTCATTACTGTTGATCGAGAAGAAAGAACGAAGAAGTTGTAGAGAAGAATAAAGAAGGAAGTAGTGGGAGGAAACGGTTAAAGCGTGAGTGAGGATAGCCTGGTAACTTTACATATGTTTAAACCTTTTTGTACTAAAGGATAAATATTTAATCCCGCTGGACTAGCCACTAACCCGGGTCGGGTTTAGTGGACTAAATAGGAAATCCCTCTTTCTTTATATTAGTATAAGATATCCATAATTGAAGGAGGTTACAAATCTTACGTCTGTCTGATGTCTTTGGCTGGGATGAGACTATGATGGTCGGATGGAACCATTGTCTCTCAAAATGTTATCCAATCGTCGAAGGCTCAAAAACCCCTTTAATTTTTGCACATTAATTTTTTTAATTGGTGAGGATCTAATTATAAAGTTTATCGATGCATACATCCATAATTCAAGGAGGTTATAAATCTTACATCTGTCAAATGTCTTTGGCTGGGATGAATTCTTTCCCTCCGCTACCGGGAACCATTATTTTAAAACCCAAAATTAAGTTGAGTTAGGTTTTTTGTCGATACCCTAGATATCACCCTTTCCGTAAAAAACCTTTAAACTGATCTATGATTGATGTAATTTTTCGACTTTTCAACCGTGTTCAGTAGAGCTGCACATGGGTCGGGCGGGTCGGATTTTAGCTAATACCAACCCCGCACCCACAAGTACCAGGCGGGTTTTTTTACCTGCCCGGTACGGGACGGTCGGGTTCGGGTTTATACCCGCTAAAACCCGCTTCAAGAGAATACAACAAAGCCTTAACAAGTGCTTATAAATCTGGTGTTCAAGAGGGCTTAGTTGCTGGATTAGGGCTTGTTTCAGCTTTATTTATAGTGCTATGTACATTTTCCTTGGCTACATGGTTTGGTGCAAGTATGGTAGTTGACAAAGGGTATAAAGGTGGCTCTGTCGTTAACGTAATCATTATTGTCTTGATTAGCTCCTTGTAAGTATTTGTACCGATGAACATGCATAATTTGCTTTTTATTTGAACTCTTTACCCAAATATATGATTGCTCTACGTGGATATACACAGGTCCATAGAGCAAGCATCTCCATGCTTGACTGCATTTGCTACCGGGCAAGTTGTTGCCTTCAAGATGTTTGAGACGATAAACCGAAAACTAGAGATTGATGCAAATGACACAGCTAATGGAATCATATTATAAGATATTCGTGGAGATATTGAGTTAAGTGATGTATATTTTAGCTATCCAACTAGACCAAAGGAACTAATTTTTAGTGGGTTCTCTTTATGTACACCTGATGGTACTACTTCAGCTTTAGCGAGTTTTTTCAGGCTGGTTTGGACGGGTTTTAACCAATACCAACCTCGCACCCACAAATAACGGGTTTTTATTTTCATAACCAAAACCGCACCCACAAAGTGTAGGTTCGGATTAAAAAACCACGAATTTAGCGGGTATGGACGGGTTCGGGTAAGTTGGGTGGGTCTTGTGCAGCTCTAGACTGTTCAGTTAAGAGGTAGGTTTCTATTTTGTTTTAAGCCCAGATTCATGTTCATACCTACATTATAAAAGTAGATATATGAATTATCAAAAAACCAACACTTAATCATTTTAGTAAGTAGGATGTACATATATTTTTAAATATAAATCTCACTTTGGTACGAAAAAAATAAATAATAATAATAATTAAAAAAAAAAGTTTTACTTTCCGTTAGATTCACAATGCCACCACCAACTAATGCATAAATGATATTATGGTTTTATTTAATGTTTCTTTAAATATCTTGAATTAAGAGGTTATCCACTAATTAAAGGTTAATAAATTTGAATTCATAATGAAATAGGTTACAAAAACGACGACCATCGGATGTCCTTGGATGGGATGAGACTGGGATGGTCGGATACAACGTTTGTCTCTCAAAATGTTATCTGACCGTCCAAGACTCAAAAATCCATTCTGTTTTGCATTATAGATGAAATTCAAAATCGTCCCTACTAAACTGGTGCCCCATAATTAGTCTTGCATAATAAGATCTAGAATTGAGAGCTCACTCACGAAAACGAGCAAGGCTGCTAACGGGGGTACCAAATTGTTGGGGATGTACCAACCCAAAGGCAATAGCTATTTTGTCATATTTGTATTTTGGTACACCCCCAAGTAATTTGGTACCCCCTATTAGCAATCTTGGAAATGAGAACCATATTTTCTCTTTATTTCCACTCATAAGTAGTCTTGCATTATCTTATTAGGGATAATGCAGATAATGCAAGACTACTTATGAGCGGAAACAAAGAGCATAGCTCAGTGGTATCCCATCAACTCCAGTAAGGAGGAAGTCAGGGGTTCGATCACTACCGTAATAGAGGTTTGTATTTAATTTAGTTGTATAGAGAGGTTTGGCGAGGTTGGGTCTAGCAGTGGGGCTAGTCCAACTGGATGGATTAGGGTAGGGACATGGATCCGGCTTTAGCCTATCAAAAAAAAAAAACTTATTAGGGGGATTTTGTGTTTCCACCTCAAAATAAATAGTTATTTTGCATTAACTCTTTTTAAATTGCTAATAGGTGAAACCCCTTTCTGTCAACTTTACTGTTACTACCCAGTTAATTATGCACGTGCCGTACATGTGTGTTTCGTAAATAAATATTTTTTAATAAAATTAAATAAAAACCTTTAATCCAACGGCTCCAAGCAAAGATCTTAAATGAAGCTTAAAAACACCATATTTATCATTATTCGCTGCCTCCGACTCTGCTCGGACTAAGTTTAGAATTTTCAAATCTACAATCACCACCACCCCCTTCCTCGCCGCCTCCAAACCCTTTTATATGGAAATACAAACGGTTTCGGTATCTTGGGTGAGGTGATGACGAACAGTTAAAAATGCCACCACCGCCATTCTTCAATCACTCCAACCTGCATCACCGTCGATCTATTGCTCCATCAACATAAATTAGCACCATCATCCACAATTTTTGTTCACTAATACTGTCCTAATTAGGCCCTAGAGCTCCACGAAGCTGCTTACATCAATATTTATTTTCATTGTTTGTAATCTAATCCTATCAAATCTAGGGATTTATAAGTATGTATTCCGTTTGATTTTTGGGTTTCCTGGCCGGATTAGGAAGTTAGGGTTTGAGATTTTTATGATGTTGTTAGCGTATAAGATTAGTTTGGTACTCCCTACGTTCCTTTTTAATAGGCTGGTTTTGTTTTTAGAGAAAATTAAGAGAAGTAATCATTGAAAGTGGTCCTCATGACACTTGTTAATAAAAGAAGTGAAGTGAAATGGTCCCCATGACACTTGCCAGCAAAAGAAGTATAGTGAAATGGTCCACATGACACTTATCATCAAAAGAAGTTTTTCATGATTCTACAAGTTACCTCACCTTAAACTGTAATTTGAATTCATTTTTACTGTGGGGGGAAACTTGAGTCAGTGAGGGGTGTAATTAGCATTAGGGTATTTGAATTATTTCCTAGGAACAAGTGTTTATGCTTGATGCAATCCTAACTGTTGCATGCAGTTATCAGGATTGGTCATTTAAGAACCAATTATTGTACTCAGGTGAATCAGTTTTAATGAAAATCAATTTGCTTTCAATTCTTTGAAGGTTAGGCTCTGCTTGCAAAGAGAAAGCAGTTTGCTGCTAGTTTTCCATTGATTCATCTTGTAGTTGTATCTAGATACTCTACAATTGGTATCATCCTCTATCCTGGAATCTGTTATCATGGCTAACAAAGAGAAACTACAAGAACTTACCACCACCATTAATCAAAATTCTGCTTCTATCATCGAAATCAAAGACGACATGGGATCTATCAAAGGCGAAATTGTCTCCTTACAGACTTCTGTTGCTGATTTAGATTCCAAACTTTCTTCTATCTTCGATCTACTTTCTATTATTCAGCAGCAAGGTTCAAATCGAACTCCAGATCCACAGTCATCTGGTACTCCTCCACCTCCTCAGGGCGGCGGCTTTGATGACATTAATCAGCTTATCAAGAATTTTCGTCATCCTGCTCCTAGTAAATTCACTCGTACCCCAAAGGTAGATTTTCCTAGATTCAATGGTACAAACCCTCGTGGCTGGGTTCTTAAGAGTGAACGATATTTTCACCTTCATAACTTCCCTGAAGAAGAACGTGTTGATATGGCTTCCATACACTTCGATTCCCAGGTTCATCCCTGGTATCTCAACTATCAACAAGGTAAACAATCTATTACTTGGGCTACCTTTGTTCAGGATTTATATGCTCGTTTTGAGGATGTTGCACATGATAACTATGTCAGAAGTTTTAATGAATTGTCCCAAACAAGCACAGTGGAAGACTATTATGATAAATGGGAACACTATAAGAGTTATATGGTAGCTAACAATCCAACCCTTCCTGAGAGTTTTTATACATTCAGTTTCATTAGTGGGTTGAAGGAGGAAATATGTACTGTTGTGCAAATGTTTAAACAAGCTGATACTTCCACAACTTTTTATCTAGCTAGATTACAGCAAGCTTCACTACATCCAAATCCTAAACCAATCAAATCATTCTGTAGACCATTTACACCTACACCGTTATCTGTTTCACACCCTCCCTCTACTATCAAACCATTTTTCTCTTCTACTTCTACATTCTCCAAAGGTACTGGTACTTCACCGCCACCTATTGTAACACACCCACTCACCCCAACAAAACATTCACTAGATTCTACTCTTCCTCCTGTGAAACGATTAACCCATGTTCAAATGCAAGTTCGCAAGGACAAAGGGTTGTGTTATAATTGTGACGAATTATAGACAGGGTCATAAATGCAAAACTCAACAGTTGTTCATGTTGATTGCTGATGATGAACACGATGAGCAAGGAGACTTATCCACTGAGGAAGTTAGTGATGCATCTCATTCAGGTGGGGAATCTCCAATTGAGATTTCCTTACATGCCTTAACAGGGGCCACTACTCATGAAACAATCAGGATATCTGGTCATCTTAACAAGCATCATGTGACTGTCCTTATTGATACATGCAGTACACATAGCTTTATTGATGCAACATTGATTTCGCAGTTGGGTCTACATGTATCTCCTACTGGACACATGCTAGTTACAGTTGCAAATGGGGATAGCACAATCAGTCAAGACACCTGTCACAACCTCACTTGGGAGATGCAAGGCTACCAATTTTCAGCTAACTTACGGTCCTTACCTTTAGGTGGATGTGACATTATATTGGGAGCTGACTGGCTTCGCCAACTTGGTGATGTTCTTTTCAACTTTGCTCTCTTGCGCATTTCCTTTCTTCACCAGGGCAGTACGATCACTCTACAGGGTACTCATTCTAAACCCTCTCTTAGCTTAATTAGTGGTTCTTCTTTTGTGAAATTTCTTAAGCAAAACACACCCACCATTATTGGCCAATTTTTTTCTATATCATCTACTCCCATCATTCCACCCCCACCTGCAGTTTCCACACTTTTGGATACCTTTGCTGATGTTTTCGCAGAGCCAACTGGCTTTCCTCCATCTAGACCCCTTGATCATAAAATACCTCTCAAAACTGGCTCAAACCCTACTTCTCAACGGCCATATAAATTCCCCTACATACATAAGTCTGTAGTTGATCTTTAGTTTCTAAAATTTTATCCAATGGTGTCATCCAAAAGAGCCATAGTCCATTTGTTGTTCCTATCCTCTTAGTCAAAAAGAAGGATGGCACTTGGCGTTTTTGTGTTGATTATCGCAAACTGAATGACATTACGGTTAAAGATAAATTCCCCATACCACTTATTGAGGAACTTTTAGATGAGTTGAATGGGTCTGTAGTATTTTCCAAGATTGATCTGCGTTCAGGTTACTATCAAATACAGCTTTATGCACCTGATATATACAAAACTGCTTTTCACACCCACCACAGCCATTTTGAGTTCAGGGTAATGCCATTTGGGCTTACTAATGCCCCTGCAACTTTCCAGGCTCTCATGAATGAGGTATTTCAGCCATATCTACGCAAATTTGTACTTGTGTTTTTCGATGATATTTTGATATACAGTCCTTCTATGGAATCCCATCTGGAGCACCTTCAGCTCACATTATCCTTACTAAGGAAACATTCTCTATTCGCCAAGATGTCCAAATGTCCTTTTGCTCAGCCACAGCTAGAATACCTTGGTCATATTATCTTTGCAAGTGGTGTTGCTGCTGACCCTGAAAAGATTGCAGCCATGGTCAACTGGCCAAAACCTCAAACCCTTAAACAACTCCGAGGATTCTTGGGACTTACGGGTTACTACAGAAAGTTCATCCAGCACTATTGCACCATTGCTAGACCACTCACTGATATGCTAAAGAATGACTCCTTCTCTTGGTATGATAATGCCACTCAAGCTTTCACTGCACTCAAGCAATCCATGACTTCTGCACCTGTCTTAGCCCAAACAGACTTTTCTCAGCAATTTGCACTTGAAACTGATGCATGTTCAAGGGAGTTGGAGCGGTACTTATGCAGCTGTTTATGGGTGAAAACTATTTCTGCCGGTTTTGGTAATTTGGGGTGTGTGGATGAGAAATGAATCTAAACCCTAAAAAAATGCACTGCACGGGAGTGCTTTTGATTCGAGAAATCAATCTGTACAATTCTGTCCTAAACCAAGAAATGGTCGTTCCAGACTTGCTTCGGTCACAAAGTGAAGGAGATGGGGTTGATCTTAGGGAGGCAAGCGAAGAAGGTGTTGATATTGTGAAGGTGTTGGCTATGTATGACTTGTATCAGAAAGCTGAACTGGCTTGCAGAATGTAAGCTATCAGTTCTGGTGTTGGAATACGTTGTATCCACAGTTGATTTCTGTTTCGTCTTTTTTTTTTTTTTGGAAATAGGGAGGAGAACCTATTTATACAAGTCATTGAGACTAACCCACGTCTCTCATGGGAAGTGGAGTGATGGAGTAGTGGAGTTGTGTGTTATTACCACACGACCAGTCTTGCCCACTTCTCCCATCATCACTAACCGTCCATGTCTTCCTGACACGTTCTTGTGATGGCGCGTTGCACGCTACACGCTGTAAAACGCCATACCAATACCCCAGTATGTATCCCCCAGTTTGTGACATGCTTGATGTCTCGAATGTGTGGATGTGGGACCCACAGAAAGTAGCATGTGATGCTATATTAAATAACTAAGTTATTTAGGAAGTCGATATTTATGAAATATCGTGTCTATTCTATGCAGGTAATGCGTCGAATATATTCAGCATGTATGAAGCATCGTTGTTTTAAGGCTTAACAGAATAAGTCACGAATTTAAGCGTCTTAAAATAGCATCACGTCCAGTCATCTTCGAGTGGTCGTTTGGAGGCTATACAGGCAAGCCCTGATTTGGCCGATCACCCCATGTGGAAGAGTGGTGGACGGTGATCGTGGTAATGCCTCACTGGTTGCCTAACTCCTGTCTTAGGCTGTCCGTCCAAGCTGGCGAAGTTGGACGGACGAGATGACTTGCGACCCACATCTGCGACCGTCAGATTAGGGTTTAGGAGGTGCGCAAGTACCTTCTTTCAGCTAGGTCGAATCCATGCATGGGAGATGTTTTTGGCAAGACTGACCGGGCATGCGTGTAGACGACTTTCCGGTGTACACGTATGTACCTCACTGTCCCATGGAGATATGATCTAAGCCACTCGATTTGTCCGAAAAAGTTGAGTGGTCGAGATCGGTTTGCAATTGGAACCGCGCGACCATGCCTAGTTTGGGCACACGAATCGAGGAATCTAGCCATGGTCGGTCTTGGTCGATTGGTCACGCATGTAGACGGGCCCACGACGATTGTGTTGACATGCTTGGGACCCTTTGAGTCTACATCTACACCCTCCATCTATGTCTGCGAAGATGGATGGTCGCGACTGATTTGCGACACATGTGATATGCCGCAAACCCTAATTAGGGTTTCATGTCCACGCTACTTTGGCTGGATGAATTGACAAGCTACGCTCCTCTTTTTGGGAGGCCGACCATGTGGAGCCCACATTGGGCCGGTGGTGAACATGCCAATACCTGCCTGACGGCTATGGGTCTGATCTAAGCCATCCAAACATGCTGGTGAGGTTGGATGGTCGTGATCAATTTTAGACCTTTAGTGGAATTTCCTGCGACCGTTAAAGCATCACGCCGACCAAACTTTGGGCGAGCGTTTGCTCCTCCCTGGATAAGTCGTGAGATGGTTGGCTATGAAGGTAGAAAGGGGGTCCGCCGGTGTGCAGGACAAGCTTGTCCGACCGGTCATGGGATGATCCACGCCGTCCAATCATGATGGTGAAGTTGGACGGTCGTGGCTGGTTTTGAGACTGACGTTGGCGGTCTTGCTGCGCACAAGCTTTTCCAAGATGCTCCACACCAGCCCAAGCTTTAGGATGGTGTTCGGTGGCTGTTTGGGAGGCGTGGTATGTATTCGACCGACCAGGGCATAAACGGGCCCGCTGGTGGTCATTAAGGTTGTAGCCTGCTCCTGTTGAGGATCGTCTAGGCTGGTTAAATCATGCAGCCAACTTGCGTGGTGGTGATTGTTTCTGAGACTGATATGGACAGTCCAGATGCTCAATCAGGCTAATATAACACACCGAGAGATGTATCCTCAATCGGGATAGTATAACACACCGAGAGTACCCTGTACGGGTATTTCGTGCATGCCTCACTATTAACACTTGGAGATTCGTGTTACTCTGTTGAGAGTAACACTCAGTCGTCTTGCCGCACTAATAATGAGAATTATGCGGGAACAACACAGGAAAAATACAAGGCTAGTCATGCAATGTTGTAAATTCACAGGGTATATGGGATTGTTGCTACGTGCTCCAACCTGGATGACTTTTGTGTATTTAATTCACAAAATACTGGGATTGTTGCCACATGCTCCATTTTAGGTGAATTAGTAAAGTGAAGAAGTATTCATTACTTATCAGTGGCTTTATCCTTTGCAGGATGTCAGCGTATAAATTTGGTTTTACAATTTTAGCCCTGAACTAACATCCACCATCAACATTAAGTCCCCTGCCTAGCACATAATGGTTGCATCATTGTGGGGTAGGCATGAGATGGTGACATATACAGATAAAACTTATGAGACAAAGTTAGATGTTACCAGGAGAGATGGGTCGTCCTGTCCTTGGAGCATGTCACGTTCAAGAGGCGTCCAGGCGAGCGTTCCCCTAGCATGATGTCGGTCGAGAGCCTGCTTTGTGATTGCTCTGCTCGAACGTGGGGCTGATGTGCCTGCTCGATGGACTGTTGCGCCTGCTTTGCTCGACCGTGGGACTCATCATGTGCCTGCTTGATCGAACATGGGCTTGTTATGGCTGCTTCGGTTAAACGTGGGTCCACTGCGTGTCTGCTTTGGTCGAATGTGGGACCCGATGTAAGCATGCTTGCTTCGAACATGGGCAGATGTGCATGCTTCGATCAAACACGGGTCCACCGTGTACATGTTTCAAACGTCAGCCCTATCATGTGCCTTCTTTGCCCATACGGTTGATGTGCTTGCTCGAGTGTTATCCTTGCTACTTCGACTAAACACCGACCCATCTAACTTGACCAAACACCGGCCTTGCTGCCTGCTCGAACGTGGGGCCCACTGCGTGCTTGCTTTGCTCAAAAATGAACCATGTGTGCTCAAATGTGAATGTGGGTCCTGCAGAGAACGTTGAAGCAGCTTCTGGAGCGAGCAGGTCCTGGAGAGCGTTGAAGCAGCTTCTGAAGCGAGCAAGTCCTGGAGAGCGTTGAAGCATCTTTTGGAGCGAGAAAGTCATGGAGAGCGTTGAAGCAGCTTCTGAAGCGAATGTGGAGGTGACTCCTGGAGAGAGCATTGAAGCAGGATTCTGAAGCGAACGTGGGTCCCAGAGAGAGCGTTGAGGCGGCTCTTGAATAGACCATTGAAGCAGCTTCTGATGGAGGGAGCGTTGAAGTGGATTCCTCTTCAGTTTGATTTACCCTTGCGAATTCCATGCTTCTTGATTGACCATCTCTCTCGTGTTGAAGAAGTTCTAGACTGACGGTGAAGGAACTTCATACTGAGCCTCAGTCCCCAAGCGTGGTTTACATGGTTCTATCTCTATTCGTAGTGGTTGTTGCCATGGTGAAGCTCGGGCACTGGTATCAACAAACGAACAACGGTTCTTAGCTGCGACTGTGATCAGAAGAGACTGACAGGAAGAGGCGTGACAGCTACGGGCACGAACTTGGCGGTGTCTCGTTATTAGAGCGAGAAGCATGATGGAACCGATAACTTCTTGATGATTCCTCTGGAATGAAAAAGAGGAAGACAGTACCCTGCCCACGAGTATCCAGTGATCCTTCGACTTGATAGATGTTGTCACGCTGGTTTCATGAGGCCGTCTTTACTACGTTGCGTTTCATAGACATCCAGGAATATCTCTGATCTTTGACAATAAGTCTGTTCTCTTGAGTGTATACTCGTATTTGAACATCTTGGAATCATAATGATAGCGTGCTTGCATCCATGTTTGAGATGGATAACGCGCTAAGAAGTCCCCAGTCACACTCCTTTGGTAACACAACTACTTCTTCTACGGGAGACGAAATTCTGAAAGCGTCTCTTAATGTTTCTGCCGTCATCTTGGACGTTGTTTTATCATTGTGGCAATCGTGTATGCGGTACTGGAGTTGGAGTTGGCGCGCAGGATGTTGTGTCTCGGTGGTTTTCCTCTTACTACTTCAGCGCAACTGGTAGCAAGGCAGATGATGTTGTATATGAGCGTTCAACAGCTCCAGAGGATGACCAAAAGCGCAGATTCTCCAACATAGCACGATAGACATGCACCATCGTCTGATAGAGTGACTCGCCCGGATCTTTCTCGACATGACGCATGGGCATCGTTATCTTCTTGAGGCTGCTCCCTTGAGGTGTCGGCTCCAGTAAAAGATTTCCGTCATAGAGCGCTTATACGTTGCACCGACATTCTTTAAACCAAATGGCAGTACAGTATAATAAAATTTCCGAGAGGAGTTCGAAAAGCTATCTTACTTGCGTCATGCTCGTACATCCTTATCTGGTTGTAGCCGCTACATCCATCCATGGAGGAGAACATTTCGTGTCCGCTGGTTGCATCTACTAACATGTCGATGTTAGGTAGAGGAGAATCGTTTTTGGGGAAACATCTGTTCAAGTCCACGCAGCACCTTATCTGTTCATTTTCCTCGTGTCTGAACTGCGACTCCAAGCGAATATGTCCTGGTACTCTTTGAGAAGTTCTACGAGCTTCGTGCGTTAATCCGTACACAAGGTTGAGCTGATGGAGATAGGCCTAGGAGATTCCTCAACGATTTCAATCTCATCAGTTGTGGAGTTGGTGCCATCTTGCAGATGTTGTCGATCATCTAACACTTCTTCTTGTGGTTGTTGTAGCATTCCATTGGGTGGAGAGACTGGGTAACAGTCTCCCCTGCTAATTGATAAGAGCAGCGTCGATATACCGTTTTCCTTTTCTGGTCACGACTCGCCACAAAAGTTCGTTCCCTCTTGGTGTGAACATGGGTTTCGGCTTCACCGGATGAAGAAGAATGTTTCGTCAGCAAATATGCGTCGTGGGGCTTAGCCCTCAATGATGCGAGTCGGTCCTCCTCCTGGATTGACGCCCATGTGGGGAGTGGGATGCAATGGACTTTGTCTGATTCTTCCTGCGGAGCTTCCCTCGGTTCGAACAGTTCCACTCCGCATATTAGTGCGTATGGAGACAATGATGCAGGAATACGAACGACTTCTTCATTCAGCATAGTCTTCAGGCACTGGTGATATGTTGAAGGGACGATCCTATTGTCATGAAGCCATGGTCTCCCTAGTATCATATGGTAGTCCGGCTCCTTCTCTATAACTTCGAATTTCACTTTTGACTGAACGGGTCCTACTGATAAATTCGGATTGACATACCCGTATGTGCTAGTCTGGTTTCCTTCAAAGTCTGTCATTGTGGTAGGCTGTCGTACGATCTTGCATGGGCGGACCTTGGTTGTCCTGAGAGTCTTGAGGGTAATCACATTCGAAGACGCTCATGTGTCGATGAGGGCTCTCTTGAACTCTGAATCCTTGATGCGTGCAGTAACATTTAGGGCCCGGTTGTGACCTTCTTCCGCCATCATGTCGTCCTATGTAAATGTAACATTATTCACAGATGTTTTTGTTACGTTTGAGACTTATGTACGTGGAGGAGTTAGGTGCACGTCCAGGGCTATCTGGTTGATTGCAGCAAACGTCTCTGCCCGCTGATTCTTCGTGAGGTGTAAAAGTTCACACAAACTTTCTACTAGAGAAGCTGCTTCCTGATCCACTGGCTTCCGGTTCGTAGTGAAACTATTGACTTGAGGAGGATCCTTGTGAGGATCAGTCCCCAGTTTAGGAGTCTCCATGACAGGACCGCTCATATCTGATGTCATCTTGATGAGGAGATGTCGTTTATCGCTTATTTGATCAGGTCCATGTAGGCCCGCGCCGCTGAAGTACCTGCTTCGGGTGTGTTGAATGCGTTCCTTGTTGGCTCCAAGGGCTGTCTTGGCTCTTATGGAAACCGATCAGTTAATATCATGAGAAAAGTGAGTACCTCTTTCTGAGTTGCAGCCATGTCCGTCTGTGCCTTAGCAAGGACTTCTCATCTCTCAATAAAATCCACCATAGTAATAGGGGGTTGTCCTCCTATGGCTCCTCCGGCCCCTCGTCCTGAGGCAGGAGTGGCAGTTGCCCTGGTGACGGACGGAGGCGTTATACTCGATGAGACGCCGGGATTTGCAGCTGCTCTGGCTATGGTGATAGGAGGCGTCACACCCAATGGAATATCTCCTCCTGCTCCGCTGGTGCTGGTGGTAGAGGACGTAATTCCATGAGATACATTGATTTCATTGACAGGTAACACCACCAATCGGGATATCAACGCCGAGAGTGTTGTCAGCGCTAGTCCCATTAGGATTGGTTGTTGATCCAGACCTAAGATCCACCATTTTCGAAATCAATAAGATTGAATTGGTATTGAAGAAATTGACTTCACAACCGAGAGATTAATCTCCCACTGTGGTCGCCAATTGTTTATGGGTGAAAACTATTTCTGTCGGTTTTGGTAATTTGGGGTGTGTGGATGAGAAATGAATCTAAACCTTAAACAAATGCACTGCACGGGAGTGCTTTTGATTCGAGAAATCAATCTGTACAATTCTGGCCTAAACCAAGAAGTGGTCGTTCCAGACTTGCTTCGGTCACAAAGTGAAGGAGATGGGGTTGATCTTAGGGAGGGAAGCGAAGAAGGTGTTGAGATTGTGAAGGTGTTGGCTATGTATGACTTGTATCAGAAAGCTGAACTGGCTTGCAGAATGTAAGCTATCAGTTCTGGTGTTGGAATACGTTGTATCCACACTTGATTTCTGTTTCGTCTTTTTTTTTTTTGGAAATAGGGAGGAGAACCTATGTATACAAGTCATTGAGCCTAACCCACGTCTCTCATGGGAAGTGGAGGAAGTGGAGTGATTGAGTAGTGGAGTTGTGTGTTAGTATCAAACGACCAGTCTTTCCCACTTCTCCCATCAACACTAACCGTCCATGTCTTCCTGACACGTTCTTGTGATGGCGCATTGCACGCTGCACGCTGTAAACCGCCATACCAATACCCCAGTATGTATCCCCCAGTTTGTGACATGCTTGATGCCTCGAATGTGTGGATGTGGGACCCACAGAAAGTAGCATGTGATGCTAGATTAAATAACTAAGTTATTTAGGAAGTCGATATTTATGAAATATCGTGTGTATTCTATGCAGGTAACGCATCGAATATATTCAGCATGTATGAAGCATCGTTGTTTTAAGGATTAACGGAGTAAGTCACTAATTTAAGCGTCTTAAAATAGCATCACGTCTAGCCATCTTCGAGTGATCGTTTGGAGGCTATACAGGCAAGCCCTGATTTGGCCGATCACCCCATGTGGAAGAGTGGTGGACGGTGATCGTAGTGATGCCTCACTGGTTGCCTAACTCCTGTCTTAGGCTGTCCGTCCAAGCCGGCGAAGTTGGACGGACGAGATGATTTGCGACCCACATCTGCGACCGTCAGATTAGGGTTTAGGAGGTGCGCAAGTACCTTCTTTCAGCTTGGTCGAATCCATGCATGGGAGATGTTTTTGGCAAGACCGACCAGGCATGCGTGTAGACGGCTTGACGGTGTACACGTCCGTACCTCACTTTCCCATGGAGATGTGATCTAAGCCACTCGATTTGTCCGGCAAAGTTGAGTGGTCGAGATCGGTTTGCAATTGGAACCGCGCGACCATGCCTAGTTTGGGCACACGAATCGAGGCATCTAACCATGATCGGTCTTGGTCGATTGTTCACACATGTATACTGGCCCATGGCGATTGTGTTGACATGCTTGGGACCCTTTGAGTTTACATATACACCCTCCATCTATGCCTGCGAAGATGGATGGTCGCGACTGATTTGCGACACATGTGATATGCCGCAAACCCTAATTAGGGTTTCATATCCACGCTACTTTGGCTGGATGAATTGGGAAGCTACGCTCCTCTTTTTGGGAGGTCGACCATGAGAGGCCCACATTGGGCCGGTGGTGAACATGCCAATACCTGTCTGACGGCTATGGGTCTGATCTAATCCATCCAAACATGCTGGTGAGGTTGGATGGTCGTGATCAATTTTAGACCTTTAGTGGAATTTCCTGCGACCATTAAAGCATCACGCCGGACGAACTTTGGGCGAGCGTTTGCTCCTCCCTGGCTAAGTCGTGAGATGGTCGGCTATGCAGGTAGAAAGGGGGTCCGTCGGTGTGCAGGACAAGCTTGTCGGACCGGTCATGGGATGATCCACGCCGTCCAATCATGCTGGTGAAGTTGGAGGGCTGTGGATGGTTTTGAGATTGCCGTTGGCGGTCTTGCTGCGCACAAGCTTTTCCAAGATGCTCCACACCAGCCCAAGCTTTAGGATGGTGTTTGGTGGCCGTTTGGGAGGCGTGGTATGTATTCGACCGACCAGGGCATAAATGGGCCCGCTGGTGGTCATTAAGGTGGTAGCCTGCTCCTGCTGAGGATCGTCTAGGCTTGTTAAATCATGCAGCCAACTTGCGTGGTCGTGATTGTTTCTGAGACTGATATGGACAGTCCAGATGCTTAATCAGGCTAATATAACACACCGAGAGATGTATACTCAATCGGGCTAGTATAACACACCGAGAGTAGCATGTACGGGTATTTCGTGCATGCCTCACTATTAACACTTGGAGATTCGTGTTACTCTGTTGAGAGTAACACTCAGTCGTCTTGCCGCACTAATAATGAGAATTCTGCGGGAACAACACAGGAAATACAAGGCTAGTCATGCATTAATTAATAATGCTGTAAATTCACAGGGTATATGAGATTGTTGCTACATGCTCCAACCTGGATGACTTTTGTGTATTTAATTCACAGAATACTGGGATTGTTGTCACATGCTCCATTCTAGGTGAATTAGTAAAGTGAAGAAGTATTCATTACTTATCAGTGGCTTTATCCTTTGCAGGATGTCAGCGCATAAATTTGGTTTTACAATTTTAGCCCTGAACTAACATCCACCATCAAGAGCAGCATAATAGGCCAATTGCCTTCCTCAGTAATCCATTGGGACCTAAAGCACTAGCTCTATCTACATATGAGAAAGAATTCTTAGCCATTGTCATGGTTGTTCAAAAGTGGAAGCATTACTTGGGAAGTCAGCAATTCATTATCCATACTGACCTCCAAAGTTTAAAATACTTGATGGACCAAAAGTTATCTACTGCATTACACCAAAAATGGCGTGTCAAGATCATGGGTTTCGATTATGTCATCAAGTACAAGCAAGGAATGGAAAACAAAGCAGCTGATGCACTGTCAAGATTCCCTACAGCTGCTTGCTCTACAATATCCTTATCTCAACCACAATGGATGCAAGACATTCACTCTAGTTATGAGTCTGACTCTTCCGCACAACAGCTTATTACTCAGTTACTTGTCACTTCACCTCAAGGGCATTATTTTTATTCCCAGGGCATCATCAAATTCAAGGGAAGACTTTATATTTGTGCAGGTACTGCTCTCATATCCTCTATTCTCCATTCCTTGCATGCTTCTTCAATAGGGGGCCATTCTGGCATTACTGGTACCTATCACAGAGCTAAGACTTCATTTTTCAGGTCCAATATGAAAAGAGACATAGTTCAATTTGTCACCACTTGTGATGTCTACCAATGTCATAAAGGTGAAAATACACTTCCAGGAGGGTTATTGCAACCTCTTCCTATACCTGACACTGCATGGAAACACATCTCTCTTGACTTTATCGAAGGACTGCCATTGTCATACAGAAAGAATGTTATTTTGGTGGTTGTAGACAGATTGACTAAATACAGTCATTTCATTCCTCTGGGCCATCCATTCACTGCTATTATAGTTGCTAAGGAATTTCTCTCCCAAGTATTTAAGCTCAATGGCCTTCCTAGCTCTATTGTCAGTGATAGAGACAAGATTTTCATCAGTCAGTTCTGGCATGCTCTTTTCAAGTCTCTAGGCACCACCTTGAAGATCAGTATTGCATACCATCCTCCAATTGATGGTCAGACTGAAAGAACTAATCAGTGTGTTGAGCAATATTTGAGATGCATGACAAGCTCTCACCCTAAGCAATGGGTCCATTGGTTAGCCTTAGATGAGTGGTGGTTTAACACCAACTATCACACAAGTTTTAAGATGTCCCCCTTCCAAGCCCCATATGGTTATGCTCCACCTCATATGATATTCCCTATTCCTACAACTACTTCTGTGGCAACTGTAGAAAACTATTTGCAGGAAAGAGATCTTATGCTCCAGCTTTTAAAGGATGAACTCTCCAAAGCTCAACACAGAATGAAGTATTTTGCTGATCAAAAGAGATCTGATAGAGAATTCACAGTGGGAGATCTGGTTTTCTTAAAGCTACAACCATACAGGAAAACATCAGTGGCTATAAGGAAGAATTTCAAGTTGTCTGTAAAGTACTTTGGCCCCTTTGAATTTCTCCATAGAATTGGAGCGGTTGCTTACAAGCTTAAACTTCCCTTGGGTTCTAAAATCCATCCAGTTTTCCATGTCTCTCAATTGAAGAAGAAGATGGGAGCACATACTGCCTTATTACCCCAATTACCATTGGTAGATCATGCAGGTCAGTTTGTGGTGGAACCAGTGGCTGTTTTAGATACTAGAGTTACACTCAGGGGTACTTCCAAGGTTAAACAGATTTTGATACAATGGTGCAACTCAGCTCAGGAGGATGCTACTTTGGAAGATGCTACTCACATCAAGGCTCAATTTCCAGATTTTATCCTTGAGGACAAGGATGTTTAAATGGGAGGGACAATGTCATGATCCTACAAGTTACCTCACCTTAAACTGTAATTTGAATTTATTTTTACTGTGGGGGGAAACTTGAGTCAGTGAGGGGTGTAATTAGCATTAGGCTATTTGAATTATTTCCTAGGAACAAGTGTTTATGCTTGATGTAATTCTAACTGTTGGATGCAGTTATCAGGATTGGTCCTTTAAGAACCAATTATTGTACTCAGGTGAATTCAGTTTTAATGAAAATCAATTTGCTTTCAATTCTTTGAAGGTTAGGCTCTGCTTGCAGAGAGAAAGCAGCTTGCTGCTAGTTTTCCATTGATTCATCTTGTAGTTGTATCTAGATACTCTACAAACTTAAGAGAAAAGTGGTCCCAGAAAACTAAAGTAACATTTGACTTTCCCAATTAGGAAACCAGCCTATTTTTTTGAAACATTTATTTTAGGAAACCAGCCTATTAAAAAGGAACGGAGGGAGTATAAAATTTAAGAGGAATAATCGATAGCGGGTTTTTATCTCTACAAGAAATTCAAATGTTTGGTCATCAAGCCTGCTCACCAACGACGGAGAACATGGTGACATCGGTGTTTCTAGGGTTCATCATAGATGTTCAAAAATGTATTTTTGGATTTTCCAAACTTATCATTTTATTATGTCACACACGTGAACTGAACGTGCACAATTAACTGGGCAGTGACGGTAGAGTTGACACCTATTATCTAATTTAAAAAGGGTAATGCAGAATAGCTATTTATTTTGGGGGGAAACACAAAATCCCCATCTTATTATTATTATTATTATTATTATTATTATTATAATAACGGGCCCCTAGCTCAGCTGGTCATCCCCGTTCCCCAAAGTTTAATGCGCTCCAGGAGGTCACAGGTTCGAGTCCCCAATGGCGTAATATTGCAGGAATTAACATGGAAGGTAGTGTTAGTTTGCCCCCCTTGTGACACAATCTCAGCCCCCCCTCCCGCCGTTTCGGCTCCCTTGGCTAGGTTACCCATGAGGTTCGCTGGTAGATTAGCACAACAACCTGTTCAATTAATGTAATAGTATGTCTTTGGAGCTTAGCTTGTTAGGCTTCCAAGTAGTTTCATGTAATAATATCCATCCAATAATATAATAAAATTATTATTATTATTATTATTATTTTTAAAAAAAATTTCCATTAAAGGGAGAACGATGATTACATGAAACTAGTTGGAAGCCTAACATGCTAGGCTCCAACGACATACTACTACATTAATTGAACAGGTTGTTGTGCTAGCCTACCAACGGGCCTCATGGGTAACCTTGCCAAGGGGAGCCGAAACGGCGGACTGGGGGGAGAGATTGTGACACAAGGGGGGAAAGCTAACAACACCTTCCATGTTAATTCCTGCAATGTTACGCCATCGAAGACTCGAACCTGGGACCTCCTGAAACGCATCATCTTTGAAGAACGGGATTGACCAGCTGAGCTAGGGCCCGTTATTATTATTATTATTATTATTATTTTGGTGATAAAGAAGGCATCACAACCCTATGGTTATTTCTAAACAAGTATCCCACTTCTAAAAATAAAAACAAGAAAGTATGAGATAAAAATCAGTATAGTCAATCTTGACAGAGGGTCTATGGCTGAGACAAGTTTCTTAAGCTTGGAGAGACGAAATTTGACTAAGTGCTGGATATATGACATGCATGACTTATTGAGTCAACACTATTCAATCTTTCCATCATACAATCTTTGTTGTATATCTCTGTGAAAGATTATTTTATTTTCTCATCATTTGTATATCTTATATATTATGTGTATGCAAAGGTCTATCTTTTGTAATCTTGTTTTAATATAAATAAGTTTTTCCGTGTGTTTCTCATCTATATTTCACGGTAAATTAAATCTGGACCTGGTATATAAAGTTATACAAGAACTGACCCAACTAACCGAACTCTCACTAACCCGGTGCAACCGCAGGCTTTCAACCAGAAACCGACCGTAACGGTTTGGTATGCAGTTCTACATTTGAAACCTCGATATAGATGGTCCGGTCTATGGTTTTGGTTTGAAAACCGATCGGTTTTAACCAGATTGCTACAATCATTGATTAAAGTTAATCATATCCCTTAAATTATCGATACATAAAACTAAAAGACTTAATCTCTCTTATCTTCTTCGTTTCTTTTTTCTCGGTTCTCTTTTTTCAATCTCTCGAGTCTCATCTCACTCTCAAAGTGTCACCAGATTCTCTTCATCTTCAATTATTCTTCATTGATTCAGTTAGTCACCGCTACAAATATTTGCATAGAACTGTAATCGCTTAAAACCACAATCTACCCGAACCCGACCGACCCAAATCGAGGCGGTTTAAAACCAAATTGAAGGTCGGGGTGATGGTTTTAAAAATAAAAACCGAGGGAATGACGGGGACGGACAAAACCTAATAGAATTGCAGATAGACCAACTTGATGATCCTTGAAAATATGTATATATATTTTATATCTTTATCTCTTCTCAATCATAAAGTCTAGACAATGGAGTCTGTGAACCTCATTGTTAAGAAGAGTACTTGGAAGATCCCAAAATCAATACCCAAGATCAATCTAGGCGTATCTAAATATTCAAATCTGAATTTTGCTAAGTAAGAAACTTGTTATCTATCTTTCAAGATACGAATTCTACAAGAAACAAGTCTCGTAATTGATCTTGATTATATGGACGAGTATACTAAGATTGAATACGTACTAATTGTTAAATCTTATTATAAAGATAAAGAACGTAATGTGGAAATGGAAAAACAGAAGCCACCAGAAGTTTTGTTAACGAGGAAACCGCAATAGCAGAAAAACCAAAGGATCTCGTCCAGATTTGGACACCAAGCTGTATTAAGACGCTATAGATACTAGCCTACCTATAAGACTTCAGACTGGAATGTAGTTAACATTGAATCCACCCTCCAAGTGATTCAGTTACAATCACGCTCCTTGCATCTCTTGAATCCCGCAAGTCTCTACGCAATTAATTCCCTTAGCTGACATCCTTTACAGTCTAAGAGTTGCTTCAACCTAAGTGAAGACTTTTGATACTAATCTGCCTTTAACAGATAAGCCTAATTGATTTCCATTCAGATCAAAGATCAAGACCTGGAAATCTGTTTGCAATAGACAAAGATAGCAAACCTCACAAATTCAGAATACTTACACTCAGTTAGATGAGAAGCCTGGATTCTTTACCACCTTTCACGAACAATCTTCAACTTATCAATTAAAAATAATTTCAAGATATCTATATTGAGGAATCACAATATCTGAGACGAAAAGAACTTTGTGATTACTATTTATGTTGCCTGAAAGAGATTATGAAAACCCCGATAATAAAAAAGAAAGATCAGGATACACGAACTATCAAGATAAAATATAGTCGGGCCTGGCTTCATGAATCCCCAAGCGAAGTATTTCAGTCATAGACATATTATATTTCTCAGAAGAAACATAGATCAATAGAGGAGGACCCTAGCTATCAACTAGGACAAAGTGTTAGGGATTGATTTTCCTAGTTGAAATAGTGAAAACGCAAGGGATACCAAATACACCCAGCTTTTTTGTTTGGTAACATGTATAAATAAAACTTAATACAATAGCAAGGAAACCAACTGAAAGATCCTTGACAATATGTATATAGAGTTTATATCTCAACCTCTGCTCAATCAGTATGTATATAGACTCAGAGTCCGTGAATCTGATTGTTAAGTAGAGTAATTGGACGATCTCAAAAATCAATATCCAAGATCAATCTAGTCGTATCCAAATAATCTAATCGGAATTCTGCCAAGTGATTAAACTTGGTATCTATCTTTCAAGATACGAATTCTACAAAAACTAGTCTCGTAATCGATTAAAATTAAGCACACGTATTTACTTAGATTTAATACATACTAACCAGCGTAAATTCAATTATAAATATGTACAATATAATGCGGAAAAAGAAAAATACAAGACACCAGAAATTTTGTTAACGAGGAAACCGCAATAGCAGAAAAACCCTGGGACCTCGTTCAGATTGAACACTACACTGTATTAAGCCTCTATCGACACTAGCCTACTCTCCGACTTCGGACCAGAGTACAGTTGAGACCGAACCCACCCTCCAAGCAATTCAGTTACAATCGCCTTCCATACTTCTCTTGAACCTCGTAAGGTTCTACGCACTTGATTCCCTTAGCTGACTTACTTTACAATCTAAGAGTTTCTTAAGCCGAAGTGAAGAATTTTGATACCAATCTTCCTCTAACAGATAAGCCTATTTGGTTTCCGTTTAAATCAATGTGTGGAAATCTTACGACTCCTGAAGAGCAGTCTAGATTCTTAACCACCTCTCAAGAACAATCTTCAAAAGATCAACTAAGATTGGTTTTCAGATATCTATCTTGAGGAATCACAAAGTCTGAGACGAAGAGAACTTTGCGATTACTATCTATATTGCGTGAAAGATATTATGAAAACCTCGATAACAGGAAAAGCAAGATAAGGATTTACGAACTATCAAGGTAAAGATAGTTGGACCTGGCTTCATGAATCCCCAAAGCGAAGTCTTTTAGCCGTATACCTAATTATGTTTCACAGAGGAAACCTAGGTCAATAGAGGACGACTCTAGAATCAACTAGGATACAAAGTGTCAGCGACTGATTTTCCCAGTTGACAGAATAAATCTATTTATAGTTTTCAAAGACCAGGGGTTACTTAGAATTCAAGCTAAGATAACTTGAGAATCAAGCAAACAATTTAGGTCTTCGAAATACAGTAGAAGAGTATACACATAGGTTCGGTTACAGAATCGTGTATAATGAATGTTCGGTTTGGCAAGTTATCCAAAGAACTGAAAGCTATTTGATGTTCATTTAAACACCTAAAAATTTAATCATCGCCAACCCTACTCGGCTCGGGAACTTATATGGCAACATTTCGTGAATCGGGTTCGCCAACTGTTGGCCTTTTTCACCAATATTTAAAAATTCAGATCACCACGATTCGCGAACCAGGTTCATGACCTGTCCTATTCTGAACTAGCGGTTTGCGAACTGGTTCGCCAACTTTTCCTGTATTTCAGAAATTCATATTTCAATGGTTTGCGAAATGGTTCGCCAACCTACCCTGAGTCGAAATTACAGAAGTTCTGAATTTCTCTCTTTTGGTGTTTGAAACATTCCCAAATGATAAAATCATTTTCCTGGGAAATTATCAATAGATCCACAATTTAATTCTTGAACAATAAATTGTTTCGAAATAATATTGTTAAGGACCTTTGAACATCTATGCTTGAATCATATTTCGAGATATTTAACAAGAAAAGCTTGACTCAAAATTTCTTCTTTGTAATAAATCTACTGGAAGTCATACGACATAGTCTCATAAGATAGAATGGTAAGATAGTGAGTAAAATAGAATGGTTCAGTCTTCACATACCTGATTGATGAAGTTCTTCAAATATGTTCGTAGATCTTCAGTCTTCGTGGGTGATGTATGATACTCAATCAACAAATTATAACCTAGTCTGAGACTTGACTTAGTAGACTAGAAATCAAGATATATTTTTAATCATCTAACGTTGACAACAAGATTGAGATAGCAAAACTTGTGGGTTCAACCGAGCATTGCTCTAATAGTCTCCCCTTTTGTCAATTTTAGTGACAAAATTATTCAATACATATGGATTCAAAATAAAATAATCTTTTAGCTCAAATTCCATTATGCTTGATTTTCTTGGTTCTTTAACAATCATCTTGAATTCTTCGTACTTTAAGTTCTTCTATGGTTCTACATTTTTCGTTCAGCATCTTTGTTATTCAAGATCCGTAGCGATAACAACTTATGAGAATACTTTAAAAGAGCTTTGTTATAATGAAAAATCACTCAACCCAATTGTTGTTGTACAGAAATATAGTATTGTTATCTTCCTAGCTTAAAGTTCAATTGCCCCACAACTTTGAAGCTATACATAGTATTGTTCTCCCCCTTAGTCAATACTTCCATCTTTTGAAAAATATGTAAAACCAATAGATCATAATCCACTTCCCCTTATATAATGCTCCGAGAAGCCGTATGTTGTAGTAAGATACTACTTAATAGTTATCCCCATTTTATCAACAAAATTGGCAAAGGCGAAAAACAGGGATCACAATGAATTAAACAAAAGAGTGTCAAGACTAGAGAACACATAACAACTTTTAGTTTAGACGATATCACCAAGAAAACTTGGCATTTTCATCAAAGAGATATATAGGTATAAGCATCTCCTACAATTCCAGATCCCCTCTCCCACAAAGATATGACGTTAAAGAGCTCTCTCCCACGTGATGTCATTCCCGAAAGAACAACATGAGCGACCTTGATTTCTTGGATAAGGATTTTCTCTCCCAAGTATTGTTATCTTCCTAGCTCAAAGTTCAATTGCACCACAACTTTGAAGCTATACTACGGTGATATGTTTTCCCCCTTAGATAAACTCGGATCGAAATAGCAAATGTGTATAATCGAAGTCTATATAGCAATACGACTTTTGAGTGATAGATAGGAGATAGAATATATAGACTTTTGAGTGATAGATAAGTTCAGGTCTCCACATACCTTTTTGTCGATGAAGTTCCACAAGTTCCTTGAGTAGTTCTTTGTCTTCGCATGATGAACGCCATGGAGTCTAGATCTAAACTACACTTACTATCCTAGTCTGAGATTTAGCTATAAGTAAACTAGAAATCAAGACTTATAGTTTTGGCAACTAAACTTGAAAAACAAGCTTTGGATAGCAACACTTGTGAGTTCGACCGAGAAGTGCTCTAACAATCTCCCCCTTTGTCAATTTTAGTGACAAAACTATCAATACATATGAAATACAAAATGAACAAACTTTGTAGCCTCTCATCCAAATGCTTGATCTCCTTGGTTCTTCAACATTACTCGAAATATTCGTCACTTACAAGTACTCCAATGATTCCAAAGTTATTCAATTCAGCATCACCGTTGTTGAAGATCCGTAGCCATAACAATGAGAAAACAATAGCTCTCAATCATTGTTATACAATGTCATAGTATTATCACACAGCTTCAAAGTTCAATTGTATCACAACTTCGACAACAACACTATGGTGATTTGTATCACTCCCCCTTAGTCAATACATCATCTCACATGAAAACCACTTCCCCTTACATAATGATCCGAAAACCATATGTATTTGTAATGTGAACTACACATTAATTCTCCCCCTTTTTGTCAATAAAATTGGCATATGTACGAAAATTAGTGGGATCCTAATGAAATTTCCATAGAGATACTTCATGACCAAAAGAAAAGCACATATCAAATTTTTAGATGCAATCATATAGTCGAAACTAAATGCGTTCATCAAGGAGTTTATAAAGATACAAGATAACCCCTATAATATTCCACAGCCGCACTCCCTAAAAAGATTTGGCAATTAAGCACAAGTTCAATTAATAAGTCTCCCCCATAAAATGTCATTCCCGAAAGAACAACAAGAGCGACCTTACTTTCACAAGAAAAGAAGGATTTCTTTGGACATTAACAAATCACATAAGAATATAAATTTGTATCCAAAAATATCAATTAAATTAACCACAAGAGAACTCATGGAAATGCTCACATAAGAAAACTTACGGAGCCGCACAGTATTCACATAAAAAATATGGATCAGGGAAGATCAATACTGCAGAATAAACAAAGATTCATTCTACTATTTGCACAATGACATATAATAGACTTATTTGTAAAGAAAAGTTCATCCCATCTTCCATCAATATTTGCATAATGACATAATAGGCTTAACTTTTGTTTGTCAGAAGTTCATTCAATATTTTATCAATACTTGCATATCGACATATAAAAGACTTAACTTTTGACCACATATGGGACAATAACAGTTCACGGACGCAAACACACATATCCCATAACAAATTGTAATATACAAAACCATAAAGATTAATACTGCAAAATCATCTTCCAAATAAACTTTAGAATTTAAATAAATAAATCTAAAAACATTGCAAGATGAAAATCGTTGGAAATATCTATGTGTACTCGCAATAATGGCTATTCCAAACCCTAGTTATCCTTCTTATAACATAAGAATAAATTCTCATAAGAAGTTTCCTAGACAAAAAGAAAAAAAAGCAACTCTTAGAGAACATAATTCGAAAAACATCAAACATGTCCAAGAACCAGAGATCCGACATGGATGAGTTCATCAGTTGCTCTCTTCAGTTTATTTTTCAGAAATTCAAGATTCTTTGTTGCAGTTCCAAGTTGTTCACGTACGACCTCAAAATATCGAAGAAGATTTCCTACTAGTTGTGATGACATCTGAACTGGTAGTTTGTTTTCATGATCAACAACATGATAGCAGGTTATGAAAACAGGATTCTCATGAAACTCGATAGCCTTTCCCTTCTCAACTTTGTCTTCCTTGTTGCATCCATCCATTGTGCACTCACAAAAAAATCCAGGCGAATTTTTTGACATTACAGAACGTGTATGTATCAAAAAGGAGCATGATATATATATATGAGTGATTTATAGGAAACCATAGGGTTACTCGTATATGTTCCGTACGAGTCAGGTGTATGTGCACTTATGGTTACAAACTTGGTACAAGACCAAGAAAGTAATGGAGCCGAATATAGAAATAGTCTTAATAAAACTCAAAGACACATTCTAAACAAATTGACGACAACCTTAGTTCAAAAGAACATAATATAATTGTTGATGAACAACAACTAATTGGTCAATGGGAAGAGGACAAAAATCCTTCAGAAAATCAACAAATAAGCATTCTCAAGAGTGCATGATCAAAAATATTATACTGGAGCAAGGTTCAATAGTTTTATGATCATCATTACGTAAAGGGAAAGGATAATGAAAAGAATAATATAACAACTACCTTTCTCAAGACAATAAATCTTCTTGAGAATTATGAGCATCCTCTTCGTAACAATGGGAGGATGCTACATTGAGCAGTCAAGTTGTATTTTGATGAGCATTTTGCTCATCAAGAATATTGACTTCTTCTGTCTTTCCTTCATGAAGATTTTCAGAAAAATCAATAGGATTAGTCGAAAGAGATTTAAACAGAGGAGAACAAGGAATACCTGAAACTGCTGCTTTCCTTTCCTTCTTAATGCTCTGTTTGAGTCTATTTATACTTGTCTTGAGCTCCGAGACTCAATTATTGATATGAATTAAGTCTGGAGCCGACACCTTGGATTCAAGGCTTTCTTCAGGGAGAGTAAAGTAGTTTTAACCTTTTTTATTCCTCCTATGATTTTTTCTCTTCTCAGAGTAATTTAAAGAGTCAGTTTTCCACCTGACATTCTTTCTTCTACAATTGAAGGCGTTTTTTGTCTCAAGATCATAATCAAGAATTGATTATCACAGCGTTTTTCTTGATTGCAGACAATGCCTTTTATTCCAGCTCGATGAGAGACAGGTTTAATTACTTCTTTAAACATCCACACAAGAATGTTATGAAGTTTTTCATTCCTTAGTCGAAAACGACATGTCCTTTCAAGATGTCCTTTGTTTCCGCAATAATAGCAGTTAAAGGAACTATTCTTGACTGTTCTCATGTGAGTTGATTTTGAAGGTGGACAATCCTTGTTCCTAGGAACATCAACTGCTAGAGAAGGAGAAGGTTTTTCACATGGAGACTCATTAGCACGGACAAAATTGATCTTACTAATACTTGGAGCGTCTAATCCTTTATAGCCCAGACCACGTGTATCACGATGTTCTTTACATGCTCCTAGCATATAAGATAATTTTGTAGATCTAGAATTGAATCTTTTCAGATTCTCTTCCAGTGATTTTACCTTATCAAGAGCAGCACCAAGATCAGTCTCCAAAAGTTTTTCCTTGGCGAGAAGACTGATTTCTCTGCCACTAAAACATTTTTGTTGAGACTTATATCTTGCTTCAGATTCTGCAAGTCTTTCTTTCAACACAAAAATATTTCGAATAAGATTATCACATTCGGACTTTTTAAACGTACATCTTCTTCTCGATCTTTAACGGTAGATTGTAAGATTTTGTAGCCACAATCATAACCTTTAAAGAGTTTTCTTAGTTTTCTGTTTTCTTGACAGAGAGGTACCAGATATTTACCCAAACAAGTTGTTAACTTCTTTACTTTTAGAACATGGTCAAAGAGCTTGATATATTGAGAGACTTCCTCATCAATACTTTGTCCTTCTTCTGAATTCATCAGAAAGCTCATCCAACTATTCATCTAGACATTTTTCCCAGTTGAACGCGGATCCAGTCAAAGAGCAGATATAGAAGATTTCGCAGATGTCTCAGGATTTTGAAACAAATCAGAGTAACTTTGAACTGGTGTTGCGCTGTCATAGATAGTACAACCGTCCATAGAGTCAGATCGCTACAAACACAGAGTTATGAGGTCTTTAAACGTATTTTCCTGCTCTGATACCAATTGAAAAAACGGGGGTCTAACAACCTCACCCAATATTTCTCTTAGCAATCTGTATGGACTAACTCCAATATACTTTCAAGAGAATCAACTGGACAGTCAGACTCAATCTTAAGAAAAGTATATCAAAGAGTTATATCTCAATATCTCAATTCAATCCGCAATCAAACAAATAATAATCTGCGAGCCCGATTGAATATAAGAGAGATAATTTGAACGGTACCAAAGACCAGTGTTCAAGGATCAATCAATTTCAATCAACAACTAAAGGTTGGATTTACCAATTGATCGATTCAACGCACAATCTATGATATTTCAATTATATAAAAAAATATAATGCGGAAAAGAAATAACACAGACACCAGAAGTTTTGGTAGCGAGGAAACCGCAAATGCAGAAAAACCTCGGGACCTAATCCAGATTGAACACCACACTGTCTTAAGCCGCTACAGACACTAGCCTACTACAAACTAACTTCGGCCTGGACTATAGTTGAACCCTAATCAATCTCACACTGATTCAAGGTATAGTTGTGTTCCTTACGTCTCTGATCCCAGCATGATACTACGCACTTGATTCCCTTTGCTGATCTCACCCACAACTAAGAGTTGTTACGACCCAAAGTCGAAGACTTGATAAACAAATCTGTCTCACACAGAAAAGTCTATAGGAATAGATAAATATGTCTCCCACAGAAATACCTACGAGTTTGGTTACGTCTTTTGATAAATCAAGGTAAACGGGAACCAATTGATATACCGAACTTATATTTCCGAATAACATCCTAGAAATATCAATCACCTCACAATAATCTTAATCGACTAGCGAAACAAGATATTGTGGAATCTCAAACGATGAGACGAATGTGTTTGTGACTACTTTTCTATCTTGCCAATCAGAGATATAATTCTCAAGCCAATCTTACAATTGCACTCAATCAGGATAGAAAACAGCAAGATCAGATCACGCAACTACAGAGAAAATAGTTGGGTGTGGCTTCACAATCCCAATGAAGTCTTCAAGCCGTTAACCTACAGGGTTTCGTGAAAACCCTAAGGTTAAAGGAGAATCGACTCTAGTTTATGCAACTAGTATAATACAGGAGGTGTGGGGATTAGGTTTCCCAGTTGCTAGAGTTTTCCTTTATATAGTCTCCAAATCAGGGTTTGCAATCTAAGTTACCTTGGTAACAAAGCATTCAATATTCACCGTTAGATGAAAACCTGATCATATTCAAGCTAATATCTTTCAACCGTTAGATCGAACTTAGCTTGTTATACACAAATGCAATGTAACTTCATTTAGGTTTCAGTAACCGTACCTAAACGTGTACACTTAGTTGGTTCAACAATAGTTAACCAATGGTTAGCCATATGAGCACTTTCATATTAACCTTATTCATCTTCACCATAACTAGTTCAAATGACTCAAATGAACTAGTTAGAGAGTTTTTCAATTGCTTAGATCTCATAGAAGTATACAAGACACAATCGAAGCAAAATCGGTTTTTATTTACTCGAATCGATTCATGAACATTATAGCCATGGTTTGCAAAGATTGCATTCCTTATTATATAAATGTTTTAGCTCATGAACAAACCAATTTTAGAAAGTAACCTACCTAAGTATGCAAACGGGTACACGAACTTAAGTAACCAGATTGAGTTTGTTTTTTAATTTCAAACTCCAGCAGAAATTCACGGACGTGAACCTTCCACCAGTATGCGTACGGGTACGCATACTAACCTGGATTTCCAGCAACCGCCAGTACGCGTATGGGTACGCATACTTTGGGTTCCCGGTTTTGGACTTTTACACAAATGTGAGAACACACTATGTTTATATCCAAATATGGTTACATGTTCTAAACTCTCACTTCAATTATTGAAACTTTCTTAGATGATGTTATATAGTTGTTATTCACAAACTATTTTTCATCAAAGCGATTTTCAAGTTATTGAAACAATCAACATGACTTTCGTCACGAGTAAAGATGAACTTGGCCAAAGAGAAATCTTACCAACACATATTTCGATAAATATATAAGCGAGATAAACTCGGCTCGAAATAGCAAATGTGTATAATCGAAGTCTATATAGCAATACGACTTTTGTGTGATAGATAGGAGATAGAATAGATAGACTTTTGAGTGATAGATAAGTTCAAGTCTCCACATACCTTTTTGTCGATGAAGTTCCACAAGTTTCTTGAGTAGTTCTTCGTCTTCACATGATGAACGTCGTGGAGTCTAGAGCTCAACTACACTTACTATCCTAGTCTGAGACTTAGCTATAAGTAGACTAGAAATCAAGACTTATAGTTTTGGCAACTAAACTTTACAAACAAGCTTGAGATAGCAACGCTTGCGAGTTCGACCGAGAAGTGCTATAACAGAAGGTAATACATCAGAAAAGTAAGCTAGACTTCAAACCCTTACTTTTGATTGGAAAAACCGTCGTATGGATGATAACGATACGTTTGAAGAGCTTCATGTTAATCTATCTGAGATAGTTAATGCTTCTTTCTCTCTTGGAAGACTATTTCTGGAAAAGATATAGTATTCAAAATTCTCAGATCGTTGTCATCTAGATACGAATCTAAAAAACATGCAATCATGGAAGCAAATGATCTTTCAACTCTCTCTCTCGAAGCACACTTGTTGGAAAGTTAAATATCTTTGATCATGAATCCCAATCTATTCAAGCTAAAGGATTCGCTTTTAAAGATGAAAAAATTCCAAAATCTCCTGTGGAGAAAAATATATAGGTAGATGATTCCAATGAATTGATTGCAGAAGATTCATGCGATGATATTGAACTAACATTGTCATTGATTACCAGACAGTTTCGATGTCTCTTAAAGAAACTAAATAAAAGATTTTTAAAAGATAATCATCGTACTTCTCTTCCTCATGATCGTGTTCCAGTCAAGAACATAAAAGATCAAGAAGAAGATGATGAATATCAGCCTCAGTGCTTAAAGTGTAAAGGTTTTGGTCATTTGGCTAAAGACTGTCCTAATCTAAGGAAATACACTGGAAGTAAGGCATTAGTTGTACCTATGGATGAGACTTCAAATTTATACAACTTTGAATAAGAGGAATTGAGTAAACATCTAATATTTCACTAATTATTAATTTAATCCTGTCTTGTTCCATAAGTAATTTAACCATTTTGAAAATGGATACATCTTCCAATGTCGAAAATCCTACTAATGGTACAAGGGAAAATAAGACAAAGTGCCCAACTGTCTTGAATCCAATATTTGTTAAGATGTACTTGCGCAATTCCAAGAATCATCAAGTTGATCAATACTACCTTAACCAATCTCCGAAAACTTCGATGTATTGAGGTAACAAGAGAATAAATAAGAATCATACTTCACTAGATCATGATATTTTGTATATTCTAAATCCCATAATGAGAGAAAATCGTATACTAATGCCCCCTGATCGGTATTAGATTGTATCTCATCCTGTATGCCATTTGTGAGTGAGGAAGCAAAATTAAGGAAACTTATGTGTAGATTATGGGAATAAAATCTAGTCATTGAAAAATATATTTAAATATATTATTATTTGTAGGAATATTATATTTTTCGGTAGTATGATATTCTGGAGATATCTTTCGGAATTTATAAAGGATTCTCCTCATTCTCTGGTCATTCTTTGTCCGAACTATGAGTCAGGATCTGATGTCTTCTCTTGCAAAGGTGCTTGATCTGAAAGAGTTCTTTACGAATAAGTCTGCACCATCCCTTGATGCTAAGAAACAAAAGAAAAATATCAAAAAGAGAGATTCCCTTGGGAAGAAGGAAAGAGAAAATATATTGAAGAAAGATCAGTGTATTGAGATATTGAGCAACAAGGTTATCTTCTTGAGGAAATCCGCAAGCTCGAGATTGAGAATAATAACCCACCTTGTTCATATGCTGATATGAAGAATTAAGTTGCATATGAGATTAAGTTCTTATTTAGGAATAGACTAATCAAATTATTGATTTAGTTCAATATTTTGTATAAAGTCTATTCGAATAAACTATCAATTATTATGAATGAATAAATTTTATTTTATAATTTTTGTTTCATTATTTGATAGTTCCGACTGCATAAGCTTGATTTGAATGGTTATATTTTATGCAATTTCTTTCGGTTTATGAGGTGTTAGTTTCGGTTTTTTTTAACCTAATTTTCGATCTCATATTGTGTTATCCCTTATGGTTTGTGCGACTTTTTTATTTAGCGGGATTAAATTCTAGCCTTTTTTAGGTAGGCTTAATCAAAGGATCATAAGGAGATATGATTAAAACTCATGGTTGAAAGTCAGAATGATGTTGATATCAATTTATGTTTACATAAGTTGTGTTTAGCATAACATATGAGTTTCGGGTTTAAACTTTTGCTATTGGCACTCAATGGTTAAAACCGCTTCAACCTTTCTCTAATAAAGGTTTTTATCTTGTTGTTGTTCTTTTGTTCTGGCAAGAGGATGACAACAAACAGGGGGGAGTTCTTATTGAACTTGTGCTTAAATGATATATCTTCATGGGGAGAAGTGGTTGTGCAAATCGAGGTAGCGATTCTTTTATTGCTAGTTAATCGTTTTTCCTGTTTAAAAAAAACTTGAATTTATTGCATATATTTTTTTTTTCTTAACAAAATCTTGGTACAATTGATGTTTTTGATTACGTTGTATGGATTGGTTATTGTGATTCAATTGGTTCTAGTTAAGAAAAACTGTGTCAACTCTATTTGACTTATTGATTTGGTATCTTCTTTATTGTTTGGTATCAATTCTTTTTGCTTAACGAAATTTGGTGCAATTGCTATATTTTCATTGGCTTATTTTTGTTTCAATTGCTTCCGGTTGAGAAAAACTATGACAATTCAATGATTTGATTTGTGTCTATTGTTGTTGCTTAACAAAAGTTACGGGATCATTTTTTTAGCCCATTTTGATTCCGGATGAGAAAAACTAAGTTAATTCTGATCTTAGTTTGGGCTTATCAAATGTAGGATTCGATTATTCAAGTCTAATCGAAGTCCTTGACAAGAAAAACTAGTTAACTAACCTAGTGTTTGTCTTGTCTAAAAGAAGTTCTAAGTTATTTTATAAATAATTATAGCCTTATAAGATAAATTGAGCTAATTCTTATCTCTATTTATGTCTTATCGAAACAAGCGATTATACATACACAATCGGTTCGATTAAGAACTAAGTTATCTTAATTGATTTATCGGACTAAGGGAAAATTGCTTCGGGCAATTGTTTCCTTGATAATATACTTAAACAAGATTACTTTTGTAGTTTCGGTTTTAGTATTGGTTATCTAAAATGGTATGTGAAACCTTCGTGCTTAATTCTCGTAGATTGTACAAGTCTTATCGATTTGTAAGATCCTTTCGGTTTTCTCTTCTTTTTTTTTTGATTTCTTTGTCATTTTTGTGACAAAAAGAGGGATAAATATATGGAGTGAACAAGTGATTTATAATCACTAGGAAAGGATATATATGCTTAAAACTTTATATCTAACGGAAGAGTAAAGCATAGACTAAAGGGAAGAAACATATCATCATGTTGTGTAGTATTTCATACTACAAAATGGGAATAACAAAAATGTTCGGTTTGCGTATTTACCTAGCTTTACTTTGGGGGGAGTAAAGCTTTTGTTATTCAAATGTCAACAACGTATTTTTTGAATATATGCAGGATATTTTGTTGTTGAAAGTTGGAATCAAGCATATGAAGAATGGGCTATTTTGTAATTCGTTAATCTTCATATGTAATACAGTTTTGTCACTAAAATTGACAAAGGGGGAGATTGTTAGAGTATAGTTAGGTTGAACACACCAAGCGTTGGTATGTCAAGTTTGTTTGTCATATTTTAGTATCAAAATTCATCTAGAGTCGCTTGATTAATTACTAGAGTCAACTTCGTTTAGGTTAGACTAAAAAGTCTAGGAATGTTGAGACTTATAAGTATTACTTTGAAGACCTGATGAATGTGAAGAAGTAACGACTGCAACGAAGACATCATCCTGTCACTCGTGGTTAGTAATATTGACTTGATCTTGTTTCTATTCCTAACGTATCTTTTAAGTCGCTTTATATTGAAAATGTAACATGCGAAGCTATTTTATGACATTCTAGTGATTAGTGGTTAATGGTATTTTCAATGTTGTTGTAGTAAATAAGGTTCAAACTCTAAGACTTGTGAAGATTAAATTTAAAGATTTAATAATAAACAAAGATGAGAGTTACTGGGACTAGGATTCCACCAAATTCATATCATAAGGCTCAATTATTTATTCTCAACAATTATCGCCCAATAAATAAAATATATGGACTCTTATTTTGCCAAAGTAGATTCTTAAAATATTAGTTATAAATTGTAAGAATGGGACATCAAACATTTAAGCAAGCATGACCCATCAAATAAAACAATAACTAATTAATTCGAATCATAAATCAATTTAAAATAAGTGAAAAAGTCATAAAAAGAATAAAATAAATTTACCCATGTATGAAATTCGGATTCCTCCGTCGTCCCAGTGTAAGGGTCTAACTTCTCATGTTGTAAACGCTCTTAAAACAATTTTTATTGCCCAGAAAGTGCTTACAATTGTGAAATTGGGGAAAATAATCAAAGCAGCGAGTTTGCAACGGTTTATGGACGTTACAGACTCATTGTACAAAACAGGTATTGCGAACTGAAGATAAACATTGCTAATATACTGTTACAGAATATGGAAATATAAGACGCTAAAAACGACTGTTCTTCAGAGCATTATGTTCTTCATGTTCATCTTGTTGCAGCAGCAGAAGAATTCCTCTGCAACTCTAATTTTCTCACTCTGGTTCTTCTCCCTAACTCTCTATATCCCTTCTCCTCGACCCCAGAAACCTATTTATACTCAATAGCCTCCTCAAATCTTCAAAATCCACGTAATAAATTCATTATTCTCCTCGGGTATTCTTAACATCTTCACGCGCCTGTAATAGCTCTACCTTCCTATTTTTTATCTCGTTTACGTCTGTTAACAGCCTGCACACTCTAATTACGAATATGAACGTATCTTGATCGTGTATGACTCATTGCAGCACACGAAATCTTCCAAATATCTTTATGGAGTTATCAAAAATCATTCTATTCCCTTTCTTTCTTCACGCGTTAACTGTCTTGAAAACTTCCCAAACTCTGTTGATACGATAAATATATGCATCCTAGGAGAATATCCTCTCTTAACTGCACTTAACTTCCAAACAAAACTCACCAGAAATTCAACCATAAACCCATGGATATTTCTTCTTCTCTATTTTAACCAAATCCACTTATTCAACATAGCTTCTTCGAATCTGAACGACTTACCAGTCCTGTTTTAGTTTAACAGGCCCAAACCAAGCTAAATATTCGATTGAATCTCACCAGAAGCTCTCCAAACCAAATCCAGAAAATCTCGTATAATATTTTTCCCGTGAACCTCTGTTTCCTTCTAACCGATTATTTGGTTCAACTGGATTGAATCCAACACTCCTACCATCTCTGTTTAGCTCAAAAAAACAAACCCAATGAGTTTCGTCCCTTGAATCTCCCTAGAACATGATCAAAATTCTAACCCTAATCTGTAGTCGAGTGTGAAACTTTTCCCGCCAAAAGTAAGAATTCAAATAAAGAATAAGCCCTTATCCGTCTGTGGAGTGTAAATAGAAGGTGTCCAACTGAGGTGCCCATTATCCAAAGCAGAGGTCCGTTTAGCAAATGTCCTCCGGGATGCCTTTAACAACTTTTCAAACTGAATTTTCCAAAAATGTTTATTTGCCAAAAATACCTACAAACAGGTTTATTAGTGATAAAATGAGTCCCGGCTAATGTAGTTATGGGTGAAAATGTGTCGCACTTACGTGCTTATCAGTTAGACTTGGTCATAGCATTATGATCAAAGTATCAAGGAATTATATTGAATTACGAAGTATTGTATAACGCTTATATTTTGAATTTCGTAAATACGACATCAACATAATCTATGTATTTAGTTACTTTATTATGTGTGGTATATAGGTGTGATTTCATCCTAGGAAACTATCGATTATTACATTGGTTTAAGTAGATGTATGAACTTGTTTCATAATCGAAAGGGAAATCATAAGTGTGTTGGTCCGGCTCTTCATTAAATAATATTTGGATGAACAATGAAATATGAAAAGGTAGATCCGATCTTAACTTATGTTGACAATCAAGGTATAACCGGGTCATAACCTATATTGTGTGACAAGTTGTAAGCGATCCTAACTAGCTTTGGGAAGCAAGGTGTAACCGACCACAACCTACATTGGGAAGCATGGTTTAACCGATCAAAACCTACTTCGGAAGCAAGGTGTAACCGGTTACAACCTACACTTGGAAGCATGGTATAACCAGTCACAACCTATATTGTGAGTCATCGTATAACCGGCCCCAAGAGCAAAACCGAGTTTCTAATATTTACATATTTCTTTATGTTTTGTGTGATTTTGGAATTCGGGTTTGCTAAGATAGGAAACTTCTAGATGTCGACATTATTTGAACATGTGCATAAATCTTATCATTAATTGTTCAAAGATATTCCTTGATACTCAAGGTGATTCCAAACTGAAATATTGAAAAACATATAATTATGATTTTCAAATATATATGTTTTAGTTACCACCAATTAAGTCATCTCCTCTGGAAAAAAAATTATTAGATAATGTGCTAAACAAATAATAGAAATTTTCTAAGAGAGATTTTAGAAATATTGCTTGACACTTAATTGGAAATAGGAAAACTGAAATTAGGTACTTTAATGCATATCTTAAGAATATTTTCGGTTTTGGAATTTCCTTATTGTCCAAAGAACCTTGGTATGTAAATACTCGAGTTTGCATTTCTTGCAAACTATCCTAAGATCCAGGCAAACATCATTAATGTTGTTTTTGGTGGAGCCGTCTATTCGGAGAGGAAAGTACCCTAATCAGGTGAAATCTCTTACGACCGCTCGTTTGAAGACTTCTGTGGGATCAAAAAGCTATACGAGTACAGTTGGTGGGAAACTACATTTCATTGTTATTTTAGTTTTAGATTATTGATTTGATTGACTAACGGTTGTTGAAACTTTGATTGCACCTAGTATGATTATTCTTGAGAGCCTTCTCTTCTAACATAAGGGTCACTCAAACTAGATCAAAGTATCGATGGAATCTTTACAACTATTGTTAGATATAAATACATCTTGTGATAATCCATTGTTAACAGACTCCACTCTGTGTGTGATTGATCACAAGAGGATTCAATTTTGTGTTGTGCAGGTTATTAAGAAAGCAATTGAAGATTTGAAGACGAAGAAGATTTTCTTACTAGTTTTTGTATCTTGTGAATTTTACTTACACATCCTGATCGGCTGGGATCCAATTAGATCTTGTTTATCTTTGATAGACTTGTGATTATCTAGCTGTGTAAGATCGGCATCACTTTATAGTTACTCTTTGAGTTCTATATTGTTTGATTGCAAATACGGAAATTAATTATTTCGGTAATTAAATGTTGTATTGATCTAACCAGACGAAGGAGTGTATTAGATTAAACAGAAGATCTCAATGACTCAAATATATATTTTACCAAAGATTGAATAGAGTGGTTACCAAACAGTTTCACCTTTAATGTTTGGAATACATCAAAAGGAGTAAAGCAACTTGAGATAGTGATTTCTATCTTGAGATTCACTTGCATGACCAAAAGGTCGAAGACGCAGGGATATTGAGGGAACTAAGTAACTAGAGGTAGTTTACTTGGTCTCAACTATACGAAGTTGGATTTTGTTCTTGGTATATCGTCTTAATTCTCAGAGAATTCAAAATTGGACTAGGTCCCGAGGTTTTTCTGCATTTGCGGTTTCCTCGTTAACAAAATTTTGTGTGTGTTATTTACTTTATTTACGCATTATAATTGTTATTATAATTAAGTAAATAATACTATTGTTTGTTAATCCTAATCACTTGACTTTGATCCTACAGTCAACTGGTTTTATTACCGTAACTATTGTCAAGTGAATATCAAGTTGTCATATTGTCTTGACTAGGTTGATATTAAAATATTATGGTGTATTTAGGTACCCTTGTCTTTTCATAATCGATTACATTTAAGCGGACGTATCTACTTAGATTGAATACGTACAAACCCGTGTAAATCCAATCATAAAGATAAACAATATAATGCGAAAAAGGAAAAACATGAGACACCATAAATTTTATTAACGAGGAAACCGCAATAGTAAAAAAATAAATCGAGACCTCATCCAGATTGAACACCACACTGTATTAAGCCGCTACAGACACTAGCCTACTATCAGACTTCGAACTAGAATGTAGTTGAGACGGAATCCACCCTCCAAGCGATTCAGTTACAGTCGCGTTCCTTACCTATCTTGAACCTCGCAAGGATTTACGCACTTGATTTCTTTGGATGATGTCCTTTACATCCTAAGACTTTCTTCAACTGAATTGGAGACTTTTGATACCAATCCGCCTCTAATAGATAAGCATATTTGATTCCCATTTAGATCAAAAATCAGGTGTAGAAATTTGTTTCCA
The DNA here is from genome assembly GCF_003573695.1 of Papaver somniferum. Lineage (NCBI taxonomy): Eukaryota > Viridiplantae > Streptophyta > Magnoliopsida > Ranunculales > Papaveraceae > Papaver > Papaver somniferum. The sequence goes on along the minus strand of NC_039367.1, from coordinate 39,913,006 downwards.
ATAGACAAAGCTAGCAAACCTCATAAATCCGGAACTTACGACTCCTGAAGACCATCCTAGATTCTTAACCACCTCTCAAGATCAATCTTCGAAAGATCAACTAAGATCAGTCTTTAGATATCAAAAGTCTGAGACGAAGAGAATTCTGTGATTACTATCTATCTTTCCTGAAAGATATTACAAAAACCTCGATAACAGAAAAACAAGATCAGGATTCACGAACTATCAAGGTAAAGACAGTCGGACCTGGATTCACGAATCCCTAAAGTGAAGTCTTTTAGTCGTAGACCTAATAACATTTCACAGAGGAAACCTAAATCAACAGAGAACGACTCTAGAATCAACTAGGACACAAAGTGTCGGGGAATGAATGTCCCAGTTGAAAAGAGCATCTTTATTTATAGTTTTCAAAGACCAGGGTTAGCTTAGAATTCAAGCTAAGATAACTTGAGATTCAAGCAAACACTTCAGGTCTTCAATATACAATAGAGGAGTATACATATAGGTTCTGTTACGGAACCGTGTATAATGACTGTTTGGTTTGGCAAGTTAGCCAAAGAACTAAACGATATTTGATGTTCATTTAAACGCATAAGAATTTAATCATGACACATACACATAAGTGTTTAAGTGATCAATGGAGTCTTAGAATTGTTTAAAAGAGTTCTAGTAATGTTAAACATATTATTAAAATAAGTCTTTAAGCATATATTAAAATGTAAACCGGGAAAGTTGGTACAACGGTTTGCGAACCGAAGGGCTTGTTCACGAGTCAGGGTGGTACGGTTCGTGAACCAGGTTTTCCAACCCTACTAGACTACCGAACTCAGTTGACCACAGTTCGTGAATCGGGTCCATTACCTACTATCATATTTATCCAACTTACCAAATTAATTTACCACGGTTCGTCAACCGGGTTCGTGAACTATTCCCAACTAAACTTGCGGCTTGCAAGATGGTTCTCCAAACTTCCTTTATTTTTGTAACTTAAATATCTATGGTTTGCGATCTAGTTCGCCAACCTACCTTGAGTAGAAATATAATTAGTTCATATTTCTCTCTTATGATGTTTGAGACACTCCCAAGTGATGTAATCATTTGCATGGGCGGTTTTCAATTGATCCACAAATTAATTCAAAGAACTATATATTATTATTAAAGACTGTTGAACATCTTATTTTCTAAATCATATTTTGAGATTTTTCACAAGACAAGCTGAATTGACTCGAAACTTTTTATTTGTAACTCTACTAGCAGTCATACGACATAGTCTCAGTAAATAGAATGATGGTATAGTGAGTAAGATAGAATACTTCAGTCTTCACATACCTGATACAGAAGTTCTCCAAAATTCTTCATCGATCTTCAGTCTTCAAGGGTGATATCTAATACTCAACTACAATTGTAACCTAATTCGATACTTGACTTAGTAGACTAGAAATCAAGATATAGTTTTGATTACCTAACATTGATAACAAACTTGAGATAGCAAAACTTGTAGATTCAACCGAGAAATACTAGTGGCTTAATACAGTTCGGTGTTCAAATATGGACGAGGTCCCAGAGTTTTTTTACAGGTGCAATCATTCACAAAACTTCTGGTGTCTTGCGTGTTTTCCTTTTCCGCATTATGTTGTTTTATCTTTATGATAGGAATAACACATGTAGTACGTAATTAAATCTAGTAGATAAGTCCATATTAATTGTGATCGATTACGAGACTCGTTCTTGTAGAATTCGTATCTTGAAAGATAGATAACAAATTTCATATTTGGAGGAATTCAGATTCAATTATTTGGATATGACTAGATTGATCTTGGACATCGATTTTTGAGATAGTCCAAGTACTCTTCTAAATAATCAGGTTTACGAACTCTATTGTCTATACTTTATGATTATGAAGAGACGGAGATATAAACTCAATAGACATATTTTCAAGGATCATTAAGTTGGTATACTTGCAATTCTATTAGGTTTTTTCCATACAGTTTTCCAAACCAAAAATTTATTGGTGTACTTGGTACCCTCTCCTTTTTAATTGGTATCAGAGCATGCATGCACTAGTAGACTTAATCAGTTCGTGCTTGACGTCGTTCTAAACCTGTCTTTGATGAGTCAAAGCATGGTTTTTCATCTGCGAAGAAAATACTCATTGTAGGTACTACCCATCTTTAAGAATACCGTTGGTAAGAAGATTTCTCTCTCTGGTAATTCAATCTTTTTAGGTGTAATATAGAGCATATCTCCAGCCACCCTTAGAAGACAGTTGAACAAAAAGTTCATCAACTTTTCAAAAAAAAACCTGTTTCAAAAGCTGTTAGTGCAATTGGTGTCTCGTTTTTTGATGAAGATCCTTATACTCATGGTGCTCTTCTTGACATAACTAGTCTTCTTGATAAAATTCTTCAATCGAAAGAACGAGGTAATGTTCATTAATTAAGCAAAATAAAAAATAAAGTCGGGAAACATAAAAGTATACTCATTAACGATCCTCCATGTACAAAGTTGAGGAGTAGAGATGCAAAGATAGTCGATCAAAGCAAAAACCTAAAAGAGATAAAAACAGAGCTAATGGAGATTCTGAACGCAGTGATGGAACATCCCCAACCAACAACAATGACAGACACAAGACTTGCAAACAAAGATCGACAAAATGTTGATTCCCCTTCGTCATAATCTACTCAATGTTGATTACTATTATAAAGGGAACTCCCCTTAGGCATTGTTGGCGAACGGTAGCTGAAGCTGCAAAATTTAGAAATCCAAATTTACCTTCGTTTTTATATCATATATGCTTTCCACAAAAAATTATTTGAGGATAGATCCATAATCTTGATAATATTTAATTAACAAAAAAATTTACTCCGTAAGAACAAATTAATCGACCAAAATTCTTGAAAAAATCCCCGATTATAAAGGTAAAAGAAAGAAATCATCTTTCTGTTGGCTGAATCAAAGCCTTGGGCATCTCTTTCCAATAAGAATTAGGGGTTACAAGAAGAATATTGTTGAAATTAAAGAAGACTTAAGAGGATATATTTATTTTATTTGTTTTTCTGATTTCAACTCAATTATCTTCTTCCTTGCTTCATCTGTACCAACACTTAAATTGTATGATTTCTTAAGAACCTGTTCGAGATGTGGGTTTGGTGGTGACTGTAGAGAGAAAGAAGGAAAGATACAAACAAAACAAAGAAAAAGAAGCAGAAGGGTATTCAGACTTAGGGCGTGTTTGTAAAATAAAGGGAGAGCGTGATTGATACAAGAGCGTGCCAGGTATTCTTGTTGAATAAGAAAGAGGGCACTAAAACTAATTAATATCATCCAAGGGTCCTTTCACTTCGAGGTCGAAGGACTCAATTTAATGGATCAAGAGACAACTCATTTAGGGAATAGTCTAGCTAAGTTACGTAGGTTCCCATACATAGACTTTGGGTTTTCCGCTCACTACATGCTTATCCTTTTGAGCTTAGAGATAAATAAGGTTTTTGTTAATGATATTTCTTCTTTATCCCTTCGTTGCGGCTCTTGTTGTGTTGTTTGAGGTTTTTCGTATCCTTCGGAAATGCTTGGTGATTGCATGGTGCGCTCTTGTTCCGACTATGTGTCTTTCATCGGATTTTTTGAGGTATTACCTGATTGTCTTCCATTTTTTCCATTCCGCGACATTATCTTATTGTCCAGTAGGTACTTCCGGATCAACCCGTAGTTAATATTCGGAAAAGGTTCCAACTTTTAAGAAGGAGAGTTGTTTTATTTAACGAGGCGTATAGGCGTGCAATGAGATCCGAGCTTGGTGTTGCAAAAGAGTTATATTCTAATGTGGATGCTTTTGCGGAGAATGGTGGTGGAGATTCGCGTCCACCTAGTGAGAATCCTGGTTATTCAAATATTGAGTAGATTATGACGAAGGATAAGCATGTAGTGAGCGGAAAACCCAAAGTCTATGTATGGGAACCTACGTAACTTAGATAGACGACTCTCTAAATGAGTTGTCTCTTGATCCATTAAATTGAGTCCTTCGACCTCGAAGTGAAAGTACCCTTGGATGATATTGATTAGTTTTAGTGCCCTCTTTCTTATTCAACAAGAATACCTGTCACGCGCAAAAGCGCGTGATGAGTGCTAAAAAGTGCATATTTTTATATATTTTTTTTGGCATTTAACTCATCTTTTGTGCATTAATTCTACATTTTATCCCATATTCTGTATTTTCATTGTTTTCAACAATAAATATTTTTCTTACTTAATCTTGCATTTTTAGATAATAAATGAAGTTCGGATGAGTCGCGGAGCGAAAAGAGCAGAAAAGTAGTGAAAAGCCGGGAAGAATTACGCAAGGAAGCCGCAAAGAATGGAGCGCACGTCCAAAAAGCTAGGAATGGGCTCAAGAAGGAAGAATTGTTCTTGAAGAAGATATGGGCTTGGCATACCCAAGGCCCAAAACCCTTACCCAAACCCATTTTCTATATCCATACCCGCCTCCATTCTCAACCGTTAGATCGGATCCATCTCATCATCCAATGGTAGATCCTTCGTAGATCATCAAAATCTGAAGTCTCTGCAAAACACCATAGTACCTAAATTCCAAGCCTTCAGATTAGATCACATTTAGATCCTACGGTCGCTTCTTTTCCTGCGCATCAAATAGCGATACTTCCGCTAAACACTACAGCACCTAATCTCGATCTTCGCCGTTAACTTCGTTGTATCAAGACATCCGACGGTCGCTACCAGACTCTTCAGGGGTAGCCATCTGATTCACCTACAGCTTCGCATCCAGTGACTCAGATTCGCCAACATCGAAATCCGCTACACCCGACCAACACTCTAGTACCTAATGCCTATACCTTAACCAAACATACCCTCCATCATTCCCATCGACTTCTTCTCCCCCATTCCTCTGCAGAAACACCCATTCCACCACCATCACCTCCACCTGCTACTTCCATCATCCATCGCTCCTGTCACCACCATTTCTACCACCAACTCCTCTGTCTCAATCACCTACACATCCCCCTACTCTCTAGCCATCTATTACATCAGCCCATCACCCCTCTTTCTCGCTGGAACCCTAGGCGTGAAGAGTTGATGAAATAGATGAGGCTATAGATTGAAATTGAGGGCAGAGAAGGATCGAGAGAGAAGAGAAGAGGCATGGGTCACCACCAATTCAGCGGATTTGGTGAGCAATTTCGGAATTGAAAATACCTAATTTTAATTTTAGGGTTTGTAAATTATTGGGGCTTTTGAAGTATAAATAGCTCATGGTGTAGAGGATGAAAGGTGTTCTTGGGCTAGCCAAGATTCCCCCAAATTTGGGTTAGTGTATGTTTAATTTTAATTTTCAATTTCAACTTCAAATCAATTTAAATCTTTAGGGTTATGTTTAATTTGTTCTCAATTCTGTTATTTTGAGCTGTTTAATTCTTGTTGTTATATTTCTGTTTAATATTTGCTGTTTTTATAATTCCATGACCTGTTTAATTTCTGAATACCATGTCCTGTTACTTGATGTTTAATGCTTACTGTTCCTATTCTTCTTATGTTTTGCTCACTGTAGTTCCTGTTCTTGTTCTGTTTAAGTGTCCAGTTTAGTGTTCTGTTTAGGGTTCATGTTTAGGTTAATATTGTTCATTGTTCATGTTTGTCCCCTGTTAATGATAATCCTGTTAGTGTTAATTCTGTTTAATGTTAATGTTATTTTAAATGCTCAAATGTTAAGTTTGTTCATTGTGAAGTGATGGAATGTTAGGCTAGAAGCCTTGAAGCATTGGATTGATTGAGCAGTGGGGAGAAACTAGTGCTCACTAGTGACTGTGAGCAAACTGGTTCTCTTCCCACTCTAGTTGTATGCCTAGGCTCTCTTGTTTTGTCAATTGTTAGCTTCCCAAATGTTAGGATTAGTCTACTGTTGTGTGTCAATGCTAGGTTAGAGCCTTAGAGCATTGAGTTGATTGAGCAGTGGGGAGAAACTAGTGCTCACTAGTGATTGTGAGCAAGCTGGTTCTCTTCCCACTCTAGATGAATGCCTAAAGCCATTGCCTTGGCTTTGCTTTTTTTCCTTCCTTTTTTTTTACTTCACTGTCTTCTTCACACCCCTACCCTTGGCTTAGGCCTTGGTTCCATTGTTCTTGTTTAGTTTCATTGCACTGTCACTTTTCCTCATTCCTTCATTGCCACTGTTTTGCTTTCACTTGTCCTTCATTTTGTTTGCTATTTTCTCCTGCTACTTCAACTTCTCCTGTTGCTGCTCCAGCTTGCTTCTCTTGCCCTGTGCTACAGCCACTGCTGCTGCTGCAACTGAGTTTGGCTCACAGCACAAGCCCAGCTCATCATTAGGTTACCAAGCCCAGTTCTCAGTCATTACAAAGGCCCAGGTCACTTTTAAAGTAAAAGCCTGATTCAATCAAAGCCTGAACTCAATTAAAGGCCCAGTCCAATTCAGGTTTAAGGCAAAAGCCTAATTCAGTCCACCAAAGGCCCAGTTCACTGTCAAGGGTACTCAAAGCCCATTGACATTCAAAGCCCAGTGCACTTCAAGACCAACTGAGCCCAAGCTCAGTTCACTTCATTATCAAACAAGCCTATAATCCAAAGGTACCCTAAGCCCAAAGCCCAAAAGGCTTCATAGTTAACCAACAACAAATTAGAGCCCAAAATAGCTAGAGAACTCCAAACACACCCAGTCTCTGTGGATCGACCCGTACTTGCACGAGCTACAACCGACGACCGTGCACTTGCGATATTACTGTAGGCCCGCGTTTTTATTACGCTTAATTTTCACGTTTTCCCGGGCCCACCAAGTTTTTGGCGCCGTTGCCGGGGATTGGTGCTGTGTTTTTCTTGTTGTTTTATTAGCTATTTTTGCATTTCACTGCATAGCATTTGCATCTGCATCTGCTTCACTTCATTTGCTGTTGGACCTGCTGTTCTGAACCAGTTTTTCCTCTGCTGGGACGCCACCAAGGAAAAGAACTAAAGCCCAACTGGGTTTTTGCAACAATATCAGAGCAGCTGGGCTGTGCTTAAAAGGTAACCCATTTAAGAGAACCCGAATTGTGGGCTTCCAATTTTTTAATTGTGGGCTTGTAATATTAAAGCCAATTTTTGGGCTTCTCTTATTTTCTGTTGGGTTTGTAATAATTTATTTGTGGGCTTGTATTTAATTTTTGTGAGCTTGTTTAAATTGGACTTGTATTTTGGACTCTGGGTTTAAACCCAGCTGAGCTTGTAACCGATTGTGGGCTTGTTTCCACTCAAGAGTGGACCTCGAAACCAAAGTTTTAAAACAAACGTCGGGCCTTAACCAACTGGGCCAAATTAAATTTTCAAAATTAAAACTTAGTGCTTCGTGGGCCGCAGCCTTCCTCCCATTCCATTAGAGGACCAACAGTGGGCTTGCTCCCAATTTCAAAAACCAAAAATTTCTCCCATAAAAACCAAAGTTTTCCGAATGTTTCCCTAAAAAACCAAAATTTTTCTTTTTCCCATCAAAGCCAAATGTCTCCCGACAAAACCAAATTTTTCCCAAAAAGTCCAAGCCCATTAAAAACCAAATTTTCTTGTAGATAATGTGTTAGTTAAATTTCCTTTTGTATATATTTCGTGCTCATCCATTGTGACTCCGAATATGTTAGAGTTTTGCCTTGGATAACGGAGTTTTAATTCTGCTTTCGCCGAAATCGGGTATTCTCTCTCCTTTTACTCTACTCAGCATGTTCCTCTTCATATATTGTTTTTTAATTCTTTCCATATTTTGAAACATTGAGGACAATGTTTAGTTTAGGTTTGGGGGTATAGAGTAGATACTTTGATAATATGCCATAATTGAAAACAAGAACTCCTTCTTTTTGAAAAAAATTAAAAAATCAAAATAAAAAATTAAAAAAATTAAAAAAATCATAAAAATGGAGCTCATTTACCTTGAAATGTTGACTCTTGTGCAAATATGTAATTATTAGGAGTCTTAGTCTAGATATTTAGGCACCCTGATTCTAGCACAATTCACATAGTGATAAGAAATTTGCACGCGCACGATCTACCAATACATGTATAGCCTCGATCTTCAAGGTGTTTGATAGGAAGTCACGATTGCCAATCACTTTAGAATACTGAACGAAACTTGACTAGCTTGTTCTTTGGTTGGTTGGGATAGAAGGTGGAGGTTACATTAAGAAAAACAACCATCGAATTTAACTGGGTGCATCAAAAAGGGCTACCTCTTGCAAAGTGTCATGTAATTTTTTGTTTCTTTTTCCTTATGTATCAAAAGTGTTTCCTTGTTCCAAAAAAAAAAAAAAAAAAAACGATGTATATATTCAGAAAAAATATCAGAAAAATACAAAAAAATCAAGTATTTATCAATTCCATCCTCTCTTGTTCCAAAAATAAAAGAGAGTAGTCAATGTAAATAAGAGTCATGTAAAGAGTCATTTTGTTGTTTCATTGTAATAAGCAAGGAGGGTGTATGCCATTGATGTACAACGCGAGTAATTGTGAAATACCTCTAACTCATTCACAATTCTCGTAAAGTCCGGACAGCTAGCTAGATTTCGACCTCGGTTCTTAGCCTGAGAAACTATCTCTTGGTGATTAGTAGTCATAACATCCGATCTTTCTTTACACATGTGTAGATACACTTTACACTCTTATCACATGTCTTTATTTGTTATCAGTGCTAGGATTGTGCCTTTGATAGCTAGATTGACATCTCCATTTTGCTGTGAGCTTAACTGACTTGCACATGTCACATTTGATGGAATCTGAGCTTATATTTTGACCTAGAACTTTGTAGGTACGTTCTAAGCAAACCTTCACGAGACTTCACTCGTCCACTAGGGACACTTAGTGGTTTAAAAGGCTTAGTGCATACGCTAAATGCATTCGAGAAACCAGCGACAGTGGTATAGGTAGGATTTCCTTAGTTTTGTTTTACTTGAGGACAAGTAAAATTCAGGTTTGGGGGTATTTGATGAGTGCTAAAAAGTGCATATTTTTATATATTTTTCTTGGCATTTAACTCATCTTTTGTGCATTAATTCTACATTTTATCCCATATTCTGTATTTTCATTGTTAAAACAGCCTTGGTTTGTTCCATTTCCTCCATTGTTTCCTTGTTACTTTTGTTTTCCTCCACTGTCATTGATGTTCTTTGTTTTGTTTTCTTTGCTATTTTGTTAGTCTTCTTTACTTCATTGTCTTTGCTTCTTTACATTTTATTTATTGCATTGTCTTTGCTCCTGCTACTTCAACTACTCCTTGTTGTGCTGCTGCTGTGCATTGCTTGTGCTGCTGCAGTGCACTGCTTTCTTTCCCCTGCTGTGCAGTACTGCTGCTGCTGCTGCTTTCCCTCCTCTTGCTACTGCTGCTGCTGCTTCCTCTCAAAAGCCCAGGTTCAAAGCCTAGCTCAAGCTAAAGGCTCAAGGCCCAGCTCATCATTAGGTTACCAAGCCCAGTTCTCAGTCATTACAAAGGCCCAGGTCACTTTTAAAGTAAAAGCCTGATTCAATCAAAGCCTGAACTCAATTAAAGGCCCAGTCCAATTCAGGTTTAAGGCAAAAGCCTAATTCAGTCCACCAAAGGCCCAGTTCACTGTCAAGGGTACTCAAAGCCCATTGACATTCAAAGCCCAGTGCACTTCAAGACCAACTGAGCCCAAGCTCAGTTCACTTCATTATCAAACAAGCCTATAATCCAAAGGTACCCTAAGCCCAAAGCCCAAAAGGCTTCATAGTTAACCAACAACAAATTAGAGCCCAAAATAGCTAGAGAACTCCAAACACACCCAGTCTCTGTGGATCGACCCGTACTTGCACGAGCTACAACCGACGACCGTGCACTTGCGGTATTACTGTAGGCCCGTTTTCATTTCGCTTCAATTTTATACGCTTTCCCGGGCCCACCAAGTTTTTGGCGCCGCTGCCGGGGATTGGTGATGTGTTTCTCTTGTAGTTTTATTAGCTATTTTTGCATTTCACTGCATAGCATTTGCATCTGCATCTGCTTCACTTCATTTGTTGTTGGACCTGCTGTTCTGAACCTGTTTTTCCTCTGCTGGGACGCCACTAAGGAAAAGAACCAAAGCCCAACTGGGTTTTTGCAACAATATCAGAGCAGCTGGGATGTGCTTAAAAGGTAACCCATTTAAGAAAACCCGAATTGTGGGCTTCCAATTTTTAATTGTGGGCTTGTAATAATTAACCCAATTTTTGGGCTTTTTATTTTCTGTTGGGTTTGTAATTAATTTTTGTGGGCTTGTTTGATTAATTTGTGGGCTTGTATTTAATTTTTGTGAGCTTGTTTAATTTGGACTTGTATTTTGTATTCTGGGTTTAAACCCAGCTGAGCTTCTAACCGATTGTGGGCTTGTTTCCACTCAAGAGTGGACCTCGAAACCAAAGTTTTAAAACAAACGTCGGGCCTTAAACAACTGGGCCAAATTAAACTTTCAAAATTAAAACTTAGTGTTTCGTGGGCCGCAGCCTTCCTCCCATTCCATTAGAGGACCAACAGTGGGCTTGCTCCCAATTTCAAAAACCAAAAATTTCTCCCATAAAAACCAAAGTTTTCCAAATGTTTCCCTAAAAAGCCAAAAATTTTCTTTTTCCCATCAAAACCAAATGACTCCCGCCAAAACCAAATGTCTCCCGACAAAACCAAATCTTTTTCCCAAAAAGTCCAATCCCATTAAAAACCAAAATTTGCTTGTAGATAATCTGTTAGTTCAATTTCCTTTTGTATATATTTTGTGCTCATCCATTGTGACTCCGAATATGTTGGAGTTTTTCCTTGGATAACGGAGTTTTAATTCTGCTTTCGCCGAAATCGGGTATTCTCTCTCCTTTTACTCTACTCAGCATGTCCCTTTCCATATGTTGCATTTTAATTCTTTCCATATTTTGAAACATTGAGGACAATGTTTAGTTTAGGTTTGGGGGTATAGAGTAGATACCACGATAATATGCTATAATTGAAAACGAACTCCTTCTTTTGAAAAAATTGAAAAATTCCAAAAAAAAATTAAAAAATGAAAAATCATAAAAAAAATGGAGCTCATTTACCTTGAAATGTTGACTCTTGTGCAAATATGTAATTATTAGGAGTCTTAGTCTAGATATTTAGGCACCCTGATTCTAGCACAATTCACATAGTGATAAGAAATTTGCACGCGCACGATCTACCAATACATGTATGGCCTCGATCTTCAAGGTGTTTGATAGGAAGTTACGATTGCCAATCACTTTAGAATACTGAACGAAACTTGACTAGCTTGTTCTTTGGTTGGTTGGGATAGAAGGTGGAGGTTACATTAAGAAAGACAACCATCGAATTTAACTGGGTGCATCAAAAAGGGCTACCTCTTGCAAAGTGTCATGTAATCTTTTGTTTCCTTTTGTACATGTATCAAAAGTGTTTTCAAAAAAAAAAATAAAATAAAATGTGCCAAAAAAAAAAAAAAAAAAATCAGAAAAATACAAAAAAATCAAGTATTTATCAATTCCATCATCTCTTGTTCCAAAAATAAAAGAGAATAGTCAATGTAAATAAGAGTCATGTAAATAGTCATTTTGTTGTTTCATTGTAATAAGCAAGGAGGGTGTATGCCATTGATGTACAACGCGAGTAATTGTGAAATACCTCCAACTCATTCACAATTCTCGTAAAGTCCGGACAGCTAGCTAGATTTCGACCTTGGTTCTTAGCCTGAGAAACTATCTCTTGGTGATTAGTAGTCATAACATCAGATCTTTCTTTACACATGTGTAGATACACTTTACACTCTTATCACATGTCTTTTTTTTGTTATCAATGCTAGGATTATGCCTTTGATAGCTAGATTGACATCTCCATTTTGCTGTGAGCTTAAACTGTCTTGCACATGTCACATTTGGTGGAATCTGAGCTCATATTTTGACCTAGAACTTTGTAGGTACGTTCTAAGCAAACCTTCACGAGACTTAACTCGTCCACTAGGGACACTTAGTGGTTTAAAAGGCTTAGTGCATACGCTAAATGCATTCGAGAAACCAGCGACAGTGGTATAGGTAGGATTTCCTTAGTTTTGTTTTACTTGAGGACAAGTAAAATTCAGGTTTGGGGGTATTTGATGAGTGCTAAAAAGTGCATATTTTTATATATTTTTCTTGGCATTTAACTCATCTTTTGTGCATTAATTCTACATTTTATCCCATATTCTGTATTTTCATTGTTTTCAACAATAAATATTTTTCTTACTTAATCTTGCATTTTTAGATAATAAATGAAGTTCGGATGAGTCGCGGAGCGAAAAGAGCAGAAAAGTAGTGAAAAGCCGGGAAGAATTACGCAAGGAAGCCGCAAAGAATGGAGCGCACGTCCAAAAAGCTAGGAATGGGCTCAAGAAGGAAGAATTGTTCTTGAAGAAGATATGGGCTTGGCATACCCAAGGCCCAAAACCCTTACCCAAACCCATTTTCTATATCCATACCCGCCTCCATTCTCAACCGTTAGATCGGATCCATCTCATCATCCAATGGTCGATCCTTCGTAGATCATCAAAATCTGAAGTCTCTGCAAAACACCATAGTACCTAAATTCCAAGCCTTCAGATTAGATCACATTTAGATCATACGGTCGCTTCTTTGCCTGCGCATCAAATAGCGATACTTCCGCTAAACACTACAGCACCTAACCTCGATCTTCGCCGTTAACTTCGTTGTATCAAGACATCCGACGGTCGCTACCAGACTCTTCAGGGGTAGCCATCCGATTCACCTACAGCTTCGCATCCAGTGACTCAGATTCGCCAACATCGAAATCCGCTACACCCGACCAACACTCTAGTACCTAATGCATATACCTTAACCAAACATACCCTCCATCATTCCCATCGACTTCTTCTCCCCCATTCCTCTGCAGAAACACCCATTCCACCACCATCACCTCCACCTGCTACTTCCATCATCCATCGCTCCTGTCACCACCATTTCTACCACCAACTCCTCTGTCTCAATCACCTATACATCCCCCTACTCTCTAGCCATCTATTACATCAGCCCATCACCCCTCTTTCTCGCTGGAACCCTAGGCGTGAAGAGTTGATGAAATAGATGAGGCTATAGATTGAAATTGAGGGCAGAGAAGGATCGAGAGAGAAGAGAAGAGGCATGGGTCACCACCAATTCAGCGGATTTGGTGAGCAATTTCGGAATTGAAAATACCTAATTTTAATTTTAGGGTTTGTAAATTATTGGGGCTTTTGAAGTATAAATAGCTCATGGTGTAGAGGATGAAAGGTGTTCTTGGGCTAGCCAAGATTCCCCCAAATTTGGGTTAGTGTATGTTTAATTTTAATTTTCAATTTCAACTTCAAATCAATTTAAATCTTTAGGGTTATGTTTAATTTGTTCTCAATTCTGTTATTTTGAGCTGTTTAATTCTTGTTGTTATATTTCTGTTTAATATTTGCTGTTTTTATAATTCCATGACCTGTTTAATTTCTGAATACCATGTCCTGTTACTTGATGTTTAATGCTTACTGTTCCTATTCTTCTTATGTTTTGCTCACTGTAGTTCCTGTTCTTGTTCTGTTTAAGTGTCCAGTTTAGTGTTCTGTTTAGGGTTCATGTTTAGGTTAATATTGTTCATTGTTCCTGTTTGTCCCCTGTTAATGATAATCCTATTAGTGTTAATTCTGTTTAATGTTAATGTTAGTTTAAATGCTCAAATGTTAAGTTTTTTCATTGTGAAGTGATGGAATGTTAGGCTAGAAGCATTGAAGCATTGGATTGATTGAGCAGTGGGGAGAAACTAGTGCTCACTAGTGACTGTGAGCAAACTGGTTCTCTTCCCACTCTAGTTGTATGCCTAGGCTCTCTTGTTTTGTCAACTGTTAGCTTCCCAAATGTTAGGATTAGTCTACTGTTGTGTGTCAATGCTAGGTTAGAGCCTTAGAGCATTGAGTTGATTGAGCAGTGGGGAGAAACTAGTGCTCACTAGTGACTGTGAGCAAGCTGGTTCTCTTCCCACTCTAGATGAATGCCTAAATCCATTGCCTTGGCTTTGCTTTTTTTCCTTCCTTTTTTTTTACTTCACTGTCTTCTTCACACCCCTGCCCTTGGCTTAGGCCTTGGTTCCATTGTTCTTGTTTAGTTTCATTGCACTGTCACTTTTCCTCATTCCTTCACTGCCACTGTTTTGCTTTCACTTGTCCTTCATTTTGTTTGCTATTTTCTCCTGCTGCTGCTCCAGCTTGCTTCTCTTGCCCTGTGCTACAGCCACTGCTGCTGTTGCAACTGAGTTTGGCTCACAGCACAAGCCCAGCTCATCATTAGGTTACCAAGCCCAGTTCTCAGTCATTACAAAGGCCCAGGTCACTTTTAAAGTAAAAGCCTGATTCAATCAAAGCCTGAACTCAATTAAAGGCCCAGTCCAATTCAGGTTTAAGGCAAAAGCCTAATTCAGTCCACCAAAGGCCCAGCTCACTGTCAAGGGTACTCAAAGCCCATTGACATTCAAAGCCCAGTGCACTTCAAGACCAACTGAGCCCAAGCTCAGTTCACTTCATTATCAAACAAGCCTATAATCCAAAGGTACCCTAAGCCCAAAGCCCAAAAGGCTTCATAGTTAACCAACAACAAATTAGAGCCCAAAATAGCTAGAGAACTCCAAACACACCCAGTCTTTGTGGATCGACCCGTACTTGCACGAGCTACAACCGACGACCGTGCACTTGCGGTATTACTGTAGGCCCGCGTTTTTATTACGCTTAATTTTCACGCTTTCCCGGGCCCACCAGCGCGTGCTGTACCAATCACACTCTCCCTTTATTTTACAAACACGCCCCCATGTCTGAACACCCTTCTACTTCTTCTTCTTTGTTTTCTTTGTATCTTTCCTACTGTAGTGTATCAAGATACAACTACAAGATGAATTGATGATAATAGCAGCAAGCTGCTTTCTCTCTGAGAAAATTCAGAGCCTAACTTCAATTGAAGCAATAAGATTTCATTACATGAATTCCACCTGAGTACAATCATTGGTCTTTATAAGACCAATCCCTAGCAGCCGCATCCAACAGCTAGGATTACATCTTAGCTCACACAAAACTCGAGGAATAACCCTACTGCTAATACCACCCCACTCAGTCTTAAGTTACACCCAAAGGAAATATGCAATTAGAAGTAAAGCTAAATGTAGGATCATGACATTTCCCCTACCTTTAAAGATCCTTGTCCTCAAGGATAAAATCTGGAAACTGAGCATGTAAGTGAGCAGCATCCTCCCAAGTAGCATCTTCTTGAGCTGAGTTACACCATTGCACCAAAAATTGCTTAACTCTGGATGTACCCCTGAGTGTCTCTCTACTGTCCAAAACAGCAGCAGGTTCCACTATGAACTGGCCTGCATGATCCACCAATGGCAGTTGAAGTGATATAGTATCATGTAAGCCAATCTTCTTCTTTAACTGGGAGACATGGAAGACTGGATGGATTCTGGATCCAACAGGTAGTTGAAGCTTGTAATCAACAACTCCAATTCTTTGAAGTACCTCAAATGGACCAAAATATTTGGCAGACATCTTGAAGTTCTTTCTCACAGCTACTGATGTTTGCATGTATGGTTGAAGCTTCAATAATACCAGGTCTCCTACTGCAAATTCTCTGTCAGATCTCTTGTGATCAGCAAAATACTTCATTCTGTGTTAAGCTTTAGAGAGTTCATCCTTTGGTAGCTGGAGCATAGCAGTTCTTTCCTGTAAATAGTTTTCTACAGTTGCCACAGAAGTAAATGTAGGAATAGGAAAAATCAAATGAGGTGGAGCATAACCATATAATGCTTGGAAGGGATACATCTTCAAGATTGTGTGGTAGTTGGTGTTAAACCACCATTCATCTAGGGATAGCCACTGCACCCATTATTTGGAATGAGTACTTGTCATACATCTTAGATATTGCTCAACACAAGCATTAGTCCTTTCTGTTTGACCATCAGTCTGAGGATGGTATGCAGTACTGAGCTTCAAGGTGGTGCCAAGAGACTTGAACAAAGCCTGCCAGAATTGATTAATAAAATTTTTGTCTCTATCACTGACTATAGATTTAGGAAGACCATGGAGATTGAACACTTGAGATAGGAATTCCTTTGCAACTGAAATAGCAGTGAATGGGTGGCCAAGAGGAATGAAGTGACTATATTTAGTCAACCTGTCTACAACCACCAAGATAACATTCTTTTTGTATGACAATGGTAGGACTTCAATAAAATCAAGAGAAATGTGTTGCCATGCAGAGTCAGGTATAGGGAGAGGTTGCAAGAGCCCTCCTGGATGTGTGTTTTATCCTTTATGACATTGGCAGACATCACAAGTGGTGACAAATTCAATTATGTCCTTCTTCATGTTAGGCCAAAAAAAGAAGCTTTTGCTCTGTGATAAGTGTCTGTAATGCCAGAGTGGCCCCCAATAGAAGAAGCATGCAAGGAATGGAGGATAGATGATCTAAGAGCATTACCTGAACCAACATATAGTCTTCCCTTGAATTTTAAGATACCCTGTGAGTAAGAGTAATTTCCCTGAGTTGGTGTGATAGTTAACTGAGTGATAAGATGTTGTGCTGCAGGATCTGACTCATAGCTAGAATGAATGTCTTGCATCCATTGTGGTTGGGATAAGGACAATGTAGAACACATATCTGTAGGAAGTCTGGACAGGGCATCTGCAGCTTTGTTTTCCATTCCTGGATTTTACTTGATGACATAATCAAAACCCATGAGTTTGACAAGCCACTTTTGTTGTAATACAGTAGACAACTTTTGGTCCATCAAGTACTTTAAACTTTGATGGTCTGTGTGGATTAAAAAATTTTGACTGCTTAAGTAATGCTTCCATTTTTGAACAACCATGACAATGGCTAAATATTCTTTCTCATATGTAGACAATGCCAAAGCTTTAGGACCCAATGGCTTGCTGAGAAATGGAATTGGCCTAGAATTCTCCATAAGAACAGCTCCAACCCCTCCTAATCATGCATCAATTTCAAGTGTAAAGGGCTGAGAAAAATCTGGCGGTGCTAATACTAGTGCAGAAGTCATGGCTTTCTTGAGAGCAGAGAAGGCTTGAGTTGTAGCATCAGACCAAGAGAAGGAATGCTTCCTTAGCATGTCAGTAAGTGGCCTAGAAATGGTGCCATAGTGTTTGATTAACTTCCTTTAGTAACCTGTAAGGCCCAAGAAGCCTCTGAGCTGCTTAAGTGTTTGAGGTTTTGGCCAATTGACCATGGCTGCAATCTTGTTAGGATCAGCAGCAACACCACTTGCAGAGATAATATGGCCAAGATACTCTAATTGTGGTTGAGCAAAAGCACATTTAGACATCTTTGCAAATAATGAATGCTTCCTTAGTAAGGACAATGTAAGCTGAAGATGTTCTAGATGGGCTTCCATAGAAGGACTGTAAATCAAGATGTCATGGAAAAAAACAAGTACAAACTTGCGAAGATATGGCTGAAATACCTCATTCATGAGGGCCTGGAAATTTGCAGGGGAATTAGTAAGCCCAAATGGCATGACCCCGAACTCGTAATGGTCGTGATGAGTGCGAAAAACAGTCTTGTATATGTCAGGCGCATACAGGCGTATTTGATAATAACCGGAACGCAGATCAATCTTGGAGAAGACTACAGCCCCATTCAACTCATCTAGTAGTTCTTCAATAAGAGGTATTGGAAATTTATCCTTAACCGTAATGTTATTAAGCTTCCGATAATCAACACAAAAACTCCAGGTGCCATCCTTCTTTTTGACCAAGAGGATAGGAGCAGCAAATGGACTATGGCTATTTTGGATCACACTATTGGATAGCATTTCAGAAACTAAGGACTCAACCACGGACTTATGTATGTACGGGCATTTATAAGGTCGTTGGGAAGTAAGGTTTGAGCCAGTTTTAAGAGGTATTTTATGGTCAAGTGATCGAGATGGAGGAAGGCCAGTTGGTTTTGCGAAAACATCAGCAAAACTTTCTAAAAGTGTGGAGACTACAGGTGGTGGGGGTGTGATGGGTGTAGATGATATTGAAAAGAATTGTTCAATAATTATGGGTGTGTTATTCTTGAGGAATTTAGCAAAAGAAGAACCACTAATTAAGCTGAGAGAAGGTTTAGAATGATTACTCTGTAGAGTGATATTGCAGCCCTGATGAAGAAAATAAATGCGCAGGTGAGCAAAGTTGAAAAGTACATCACCAAGTTAATGAAGCCAGTCATCTCCCAAGACGATGTCACATCCACCTAGAGGTAGTGCCCGTAAATTTGCTGAGAATTGGTAGCCTTGCATCTCCCAAGTAAGGTTTTGGCAGATACCTTGACTTACTGTGCTATCACCATTAGCAACTGTAACAAGCATTTTTCCCGTAGGAGACACATGTAAACCCAATTTTGAGGTCAATGTAGCATCAATGAAACTATGCGTACTGCCTGTATCAATAAGAACAGTCACCGGATGCTTGTTAAGATGACCGGATATTGTGATTGTATCATGAGCAATGTTCCCTGTTAAGGCATGTAAACCACGCTTGGGGACTGAGGCTCAGCATGAAGTTCCTTCACCGTCAGTCTAGAAATTCTTCAACACGAGAGAGATGGTCAATCAAGAAGCATGGAATTTGCAAGGGTAAATCAAACTGAAGAGGAAGCCATTTCAACCCTCCCTCCAGCAGAAGCTGCTTCAATGGTCTATTCAAGTGCCTCCTCAACGCTCTCTCTGGGACCCACGTTCGCTTCAGAATCCTGCTTCAATGCTCTCTCCAGGAGTCACCTACACATTCGCTTCAGAAGCTGCTTAAACGCTCTCCAGGACTTGCTCGCTCCAGAAGCTGCTTCAACGCTCTCCAGGACTTGCTCGCTTCAGAAGCTGCTTCAACGCTCTCCAGGACCTGCTCGCTCCAGAAGCTGCTTCAACGTTCTCTGCAGGACCCACATTCACATTTGAGCACACATGGTTCATTTTTGAGCAAAGCAAGCACGCAGTTGGCCCCACGTTCGAGCAGGCAGCAAGGCCGGTGTTTGGTCAAGTTAGATGGGTCGGTGTTTAGTCGAAGTAGCAAGGATGACACTCGAGAAAGCACATCAATCGTACGGGCAAAGAAGGCACATGATAGGGCTGAAGTTTGAAACATGTACACGGTGGACCCGTGTTTGATCGAAGCATGCACATCTGCCCATGTTCGAAGCAAGCATGCTTACATCGGGTCCCACATTCGACCGAAGCAGGCACGCAGTGAACCCACGTTTAACCGAAGCAGGCATAACAAGCCCACGTTCGATCAAGCAGGCACATGATGAGTCTTACGGTCGAGCGAAGCAGGCGCAGCAGTCCGTCGAGCAGGCACATCAGCCCCACGTTCGAGCAGAGCAATCACGAAGCAGGCTCTCGACCGAAGCAGGCAAGACCGACATCATGCTAGGGTAACGCTCGCCTGGACGCCTCTTGAACGTGACATGCTCCAAGGACAGGACGACCCATCTCTCCTGGTCACATCTAACTTTGTCTCATAAGTTTTATTTGTATATGTCACCATCTCATGCCTACCCCACAATGATGCAACCATTATGTGCTAGGCAGGGGACTTAATGTTGATGGTGGATGTTAGTTCAGGGATAAAATTGTAAAACCAAATTTATGCGCTGACATCCTGCAAAGGATAAAGCCACTGATAAGTAATGAATACTTCTTCACTTTACTAATTCACCTAAAATGGAGCATGTGGCAACAATCCCAGTATTTTGTGAATTAAATACACAAAAGTCATCCAGGTTGGAGCACGTAGCAACAATCCCATATACCCTGTGAATTTACAACATTGCATGACTAGCCTTGTATTTTTCCTGTGTTGTTCCCGCAGAATTCTCATTATTAGTGCGGCAAGACGACTGAGTGTTACTCTCAACAGAGTAACACGAATCTCCAAGTGTTAATAGTGAGGCATGCACGAAATACCCGTACAGGCTACTCTCGGTGTGTTATACTAGCCCGATTGAGGATACATTTCTCGGTGTGTTATATTAGCCTGATTGAGCATCTGGACTGTCCATATCAGTCTCAGAAACAATCACGACCACGCAAGTTGGCTGCATGATTTAACCAGCCTAGACGATCCTCAGCAGGAGCAGGCTACCACCTTAATGACCACCAGCGGGCCCGGTTATGCCCTGGTCGGTCGAATACATACCACGCCTCCCAAACGGCCACCGAACACCATCCTAAAGCTTGGGATGGTGTGGAGCATCTTGGAACAGCTTGTGCGCAGCAAGACCGCCAACTGCAGTCTCAAAACCAGCCACGGCCTTCCAACTTCACCGGCATGATTGGATGGCGTGGATCATCCCATGACCGGTCGGACAAGCTTGTCCTGCACACCGGCGGACCCCTTTTCTACCTGCATAGCCAAGCATCTCACGACTTAGCCAGGGAGGAGCAAACGCTCGCCCAAAGTTCGACCGGCGTGATGCTTTAAGGGTCGCAGGAAATTCCACTAAAGGTCTAAAATTGATCACGACCATCCAACCTCACCAGCATGTTTGGATGGCTTAGATCAGACCCATAGCCGTCAGGCAGGTATTGGCATGTTCACCACCGGCCCAATGTGGGCTCCACATGGTCGACCTCCCCAAAAGAGGAGCGTAGCTTGCCAATTCGTCCAGCCAAAGTAGCGTGGACATTAAACCCTAATTAGGGTTCGCGGCATATCACATGTGTCGCAAATCAGTCGCGACCATCCATCTTCGCAGGCATAGATGGAGGGTGTAGATGTAGACTCAAAAGGTCCCAAGCATGTCAACACAATCGTCGTGGGACCGTCTACATGCGTGACCAATCGACCAAGACCGACCATGGATAGATGCCTCGATTCGTGTGCCCAAACTAGGCATGGTCGCGCGGTTCCAATTGCAAACCGATCTCGACCACTCAACTTTGCCGGAAAAATCGAGTGGCTTAGATCACATCTCCATGGGACAGTGAGGTACGGACGTGTACACCGGAAAGTCGTCTACACGCATGCCCGGTCATTCTTGCCAAAAACATCTCCCATGCATGGATTCGACCAAGCTGAAAGAAGGTACTTGCGCACCTCCTAAACCCTAATCTGACGGTCGCAAGTCATCTCGTCCGTCCAACTTCGCCAGCTTGGACGGACAGCCTAAGACATGAGTTAGGCAACTAGTGAGGAATCACCACGATCACCGTCCACCACTCTTCCACAAGGGGTGATCGGCCAAATCAGGGCTTGCCTGTATAGCCTCCAAACGACCACTCGAAGATGGATGGACGTGATGCTATTTTAAGACGCTTAAATTCGTGACTTACTCCGTTAAGCCTTAAAACAACGATGCTTCATACATGCTGAATATATTCGACGCATTACCTGCATAGAATACACACGATATTTCATAAATATCGACTTCCTAAATAACTTAGGTATTTAATCTAGCATCACATCTACTTTCTGTGGGTCCCACATCCACATATTCGAGACATCAAGCATGTCACAAACTGGGGGATACATACTGGGGTATTGGTCTGGCGGTTTACAGCGTGTAGCATGCAACGCGCAATCACAAGAACGTGTCAGGAAGACATGGACGGTTAGTGATGATGGGAGAAGTGGGCAAGACTGGTCGTGTGGTACTAACACACAACTCCACTACTCCATCACTCCACTTCCTCCACTTCCCATGAGAGACGTGGGTTAGGCTCAATGACTTGTATAAATAGGTTCTCCTCCCTATTTCCAAAAAAAAAAAAGACGAAACAGAAATCAAGTGTGGATACAACGTATTCCAACACCAGAACTGATAGTTTACATTTTGCAAGCCAGTTCATCTTTCTGATACAAGTCATACATAGCCAACACCTTCACAATCTCAACACCTTCTTCGCTTCCCTCCCTAAGATCAACCCCATCTTCTTCACTCTGTGACCGAAGCAAGTCTGGAACGACCATTTCTTGGTTTAGGCCAGAATTGTACAGATTGATTTCTCGAATCAAAAGCACTCCCGTGCAGTGCATTTGTTTAGGGTTTAGATTCATTTCTCATCCACACACCCCAAATTACCAAAACCGGCAGAAATAGTTTTCACCCATAAACAGCTGCATAAGTACCGCTCCAACCCCCCTTGAACATGCATCAGTTTCAAGTGCAAATGGCTGAGAAAAGTCTGGCAGGGCTAAGAAAGGTGCAGAAGTCATGGATTGCTTGAGTGCAGTGAAAGCTTGAGTGGCATTATCAGACCAAGAGAAGGAGTCATTCTTTAGCATATCAGTGAGTGGTCTAGCAATGGTGCCATAGTGCTGGATGAACTTTCTGTAGTAACCCGTAAGTCCCAAGAATCCTCGGAGTTGTTTAAGGGTTTGAGGTTTTGGCCAGTTGACCATGGCTGCAATCTTTTCAAGGTCAGAAGCAACACCACTTGCAGAGATAATATGACCAAGGTATTCTAGCTGTGGCTGAGCAAAAGCACATTTGGACATCTTGGTGAATAGAGAATGTTTCCTTAGTAAGGATAATGTGAGCTGAAGGTGCTCCAGATGGGCTTCCATAGAAGGACTGTATATCAAAATATCATCGAAAAACACAAGTATAAATTTGCGTAGATATGGCTGAAATACCTCATTCATGAGAGCCTGGAAAGTTGCAGGGGCATTAGTAAGCCCAAATGGCATTACCCTGAACTCAAAATAGTTGTGGTGGGTGTGAAAAGCAGTTTTGTCTATATCAGGTGCATAAAGCTGTATTTGATAGTAACCTGAACGCAGATTAATCTTGGAAAATACTACAGACCCATTCAACTCATCTAAAAGTTCCTCAATAAGTGGTATGGGGAATTTATCTTTCACCGTAATGTCATTCAGTTTGTGATAATCAACCCAAAAACGCCAAGTACCATCCTTCTTTTTGACTAAGAGGATAGGAACAGCAAATGGACTATGGCTCTTTTGGATGACACCATTGGATAAAATTTTAGAAACTAAAGATTCAACTACAGACTTATGTATGTAGGGGCATTTATATGGCCGTTGAGAAGTAGGGTTTGAGCCAGTTTTGAGAGGTATTTTATGATCAAGGGGTCTAGATGGAGGAAGGCCAGTTGGCTCTGCGAAAACATCAGCAAAGGTATCCAAAAGTGTGGAAACTGCAGGTGGGGGTGGAATGATGGGAGTAGATGATATAGAAAAAAATTGGCCAATAATGGTGGGTGTGTTTTGCTTAAGAAATTTCACAAAATAAGAACCACTAATTAAGCTAAGAGAGGGTTTAGAATGAGTACCCCGTAGAGTGATCGTACTGCCCTGGTGAAGAAAGGAAATGCGCAAGAGAGCAAAGTTGAAAAGAACATCACCAAGTTGGCGAAGCCGGTCAGCTCCCAATACAATGTCACATCCACCTAAATGTAAGGCCCGTAAGTTAGCTTAAAATCGGTAGCCTTGCATCTCCCAAGTGAGGTTGTGACAAATGCCTTGACTGATTGTGCTATCCCCATTTGCAACTGTAACCAGCATGTTTCCAGTAGGAGATACATGTAGACCCAACTGCGAAATCAATGTTGCATCAATAAAGCTATGTGTACTGCATGTATCAATAAGGACAGTCACATGATGCTTGTTAAGATGACCAGATATCCTGATTGTTTCATGAGTAGTGGCTCCTGTTAAGGCATGTAAGGAAATCTCAATTGGAGATTCCCCACCTAAATGAGATGCATCACTAACTTCATCAGTGGATAAAGCTCCTTGCTCTTCTTGTTCTTCGTCAACAATCAACATGAATAACTGTTGAGTTTTGCTTTTATGACCTTGTCTATAGAATTCTTCACAATTATAGCACAGCCCCTTGTCTTTCCGAATTTGCATTTGAGCATGAGTTAAACGTTTCACAAGAGGAAGAGTGGAATCAGGAGAATGTTTTGTTGGAGTGGGTGGGTGTGTGACAAAAGGTGGTGGGGAAGAACCATTACCTTTTGAGAATGTAAAATGTGAAGAGAAAAAAGGTTTGACAGTGGAGGGTGGGTGTGAAACAGATAATGGGGTAGGCGCAAATGACTTAGAGAATGATTTAATTGGCTAGGTAGCTGTTGTAGGGAAGATTGTTGTAATCTAGCCAGATAAAAAGATGTGCAAGTATCTTCTGGTTTAAACATTTGCACAACAGTACGAATTTCCTCCTTTAAGCCACTAATGAAACTCAGTGTATAAAAACTATCATGAAGTGATGGATTATTAGCTACCATATAGCTTTTATAGTGCTCCCATTTATCATAATACTCCTCTACTGTGGTTGTTTAAGACAATTTATTGAAACTTCCCACATAGTTATCATGAGAAACATCTTCAAAACGAGCATATAAATCCTGAACAAAAGTAGACCAAGGAATAGATCCTTTACCTTGTTGGTAGTTTAGATACCACGGGTCAACTTGAGAATCAAAGTGTATTGCAGCCATATCAACACGTTCTTCGTCAGGAAAGTTATGAAGGTGAAAATACCTCTCACATTTCAGAACCCAGCCACGAGGGTTTGTACCATTGAATCTAGGAAAATATACCTTTGGGGTTCGATTGAATTTACCAGTATTGGGTGGATGAATATTCCGGATAAGCTGACGGATGTCGTCGAAAGAACCACCATTAGAATGAGAAGCACCAGGTGAAGGTCGATCTGGAGGATGATTTGAACCTTGCTGTTGAATATTCGAAAGTAGATCGAAGATAGAAAGAAGTCGGGAATCTAAGTTGTTAACAGAAGTCTTCAAGGAACTAATTTCATCTTTGATGGAACCCACTTCTGATTTGATTTCGGTGATAGATTCAGAGTTTTGATTAATGGTTATGGTGATTTCTTGGAGTTTCTCTTTGTTCGCCATGATAACAGGTGCCAGGATAGAAGCTGATACCAATTGTAGTGTATCAAGATACAGCTAATAGATGAATTGATGATAATAGCAGCAAGCTGCTTTCTCTCTGAGAAAATTCAGAGCCTAACTTCAATTGAAGCAATAAGATTTCATCACATGAATTCCACCTGAGTACAATCATTGGTCTTTATAAGACCAATCCCTAGCAGCCGCATCTAACAGCTAGGATTACATCTTAGCTCACACAAAACTCGAGGAATAACCCTACTGCTAATACCACCCCACTCAGTCTTAAGTTACACCCAAAGGAAATATGCAATTACAAGTAAAGCTAAATGTAGGATCATGACACCTTCTTTTTCTCCACAATCACCACCAAATCCACATCACGAACAAGTTCTTAAGAAATCATACAATTTAAGTGTTGGTACAGATGAAGCACGAGAAGAAGATAATTGAGTTGAAATTAGAAAAATAAATAAATATATCCTCTGAATTCTTCTTCAATTACAACAATCTTCTTCTTGTAACCCCTAATTCTTATTGGAAAGAGATGCCCAAGGCTTTGATTCAGCCAACAGAAAGATGATTTATTTCTTTTACCTTTACAATTGGGGATTTGTTCAAGAATTTTGGTCGATTAATTTGTTCTTACGGAGCAAATTTTTTTCTTAATTAAATATTATCAAGATTACGGATATACCCTCAAATAATTTTTTTGTGGAAAGCATATATGATATAAAAACGGGGGTAAATTTGGATTTCTAAATTTTGCAGCTTCAGCTACTGTTCACCAACGTGAAAATTTCTGAGGAACCCATGTTTGGTTCCTCTCTCTTTTAGAAACCCGTCATTAAGATGGTATATATCTATACCCCAAAACATAAAATGTACCGTTAAGATTACTAGTTTCAAATAAATTTATATTTTCACAATTTTAGCATGATTAAATTAACCTTTATCCATTATATATTATTAGCAAAAATAAAACAAAAAAAAAATCGTTGTATGGTCAATTAGGTGTGGGCGTCATTTCCGGAGGTAATGGGAGAAGATATTTAACAAATTTTACGGTGCGTTAATTTGACTAACAAAATTATTGAAGATATTTACCAAATTTTACGGTGCATTAATTTTACTAACAAATTTATTGAAGATATTTACCACATTTCTTGTGCATTAATTCATTGCATTATTTTCGGTAATAGAGTGTTTTGTAGATTTAAATTTCCTCTCACTCAAAAATCTTTCCACTTTTCACTCTTTATCTCGATCAAAAATCTTATTACGATTTCTTCTCTCTCAAAACTCTTTTCTAGCTAGCTAGTAATTGTTGTCTGGTTTTGTTCTCCATCATCATTTTTTTTTTTAGTTTAATTATAGAGATGAAAAGATGTCAAAGTCTTGAATTATTTAGCAATGGCTTCGGGCTTAATTTATTTCATGCTCATCCTGGAAGTAGGTTTGTTGTTATTTCTGGAGAAATCGTGAATTGTTTGTTCTTGTAAGATGCCAAAAAAAAAGGGGGGGAGCAAGGAGTCGGTAGAGTGGTAAATCAAGGAGATGATTCCACTACTGAAGAATTGATTACTGGTGGTGAACTAAACTTTGATAATGAGAACTTTGTGAAGAAATACTGAACCTGAGATTTAATCCATGGCTGACGCTGTACCTGGTACTATTGGATCTCAATTTTTTATATGTAAAAGACTGTTTTCTTTTAAGATATGGATGTTGTTCGAGGTATTCCAAAGTTCTAGATTATAAATGGCCAGTCGATATTTCTTCTTCTCCTAAGAGGCCATTTGAATCCGTAACATTTAAGGGCTCTTCAATAAGGCAGGTTTTCTGGTGTATTTCATCTCCTTAACTTGATTAGGAGAGTGAGAAACTAACGCAGGAAAACAATTTCTTAAAATTTTTGTATTAAATGTAAAAGTATGACTATCACGGTCGCTGGCTTGTGAAAAGTACAATATTCACACATACTGTACTTTTTATTTTATATAAAAAGTGATATATGTTGTTTTCGCAATTGTCAAAATGATAACTACATCTTTCACAACAACGACATATGACAACAGCAATTGCACATCACTTAAAATGAAAGTTGCATCTCGCACAACTAAATATTGCGATAATTACAATTTTCACTAGTCATGCGAACCATGAAAATTGCAAATTTTCCTAGTCGCGAACTTTTGAGAATTATAATTTTCAGAAGTCTTATCTCAACATTTTTTCAATTAAAAAAAATAAGTTTTACTTATCGCTATAAAGTTATTTTTGTGAAAAATGGAATTTTCATCTCAAGGTGAAAGCCAAACCAAAGTATTATTTTATCCGAAATATACATTTATCACATATTTCTTAGGTGATGACAAATCAACTTATCACGAAAATCCATTGATTTATCACCTAGTATGGATACAGTAAAAAAACTGATTAGTGAAGAAGCCATTTATCCCCTAATGTGTATCAGTAATTAATAGTCAAAAAGAGTAATTTTAGGAAGCTTTTAAGAACTACAAAGAGAAAAATCAGTAGGAGTTATTTAGAGAGGATTTTTAGGAATTAGAATTATTTTGGTAACAATATTCCGATTACTAATATTTAGGAATTAGAGTTATTCTAGATATTCCGACTACTAATATTTAGGCATTAGAGTTATTCTAGGTATTGCTTGAGAAAAAAGTCAAAAACAGTTATTTCACGAAGACTTTTAAGGAAATATCTAATTACTCACAACTATTTTGTTTTTAAAAAGGATTTAATTTTTTATTATTTAGGTTAAAGGTTGTCTTTGTAATTCTATTTTCATTTATCAAAATTTTGGGTTACTCATATAAACAATCTAAAAGGTGGGTTTTGGATATATTTTTTTTTTTTTTTTTGGCTACAAATATTTTTCCCCATTCACCAACGGTGCCTAAGGGGAGTTCCCTTTATAAGAGCTTCTCCAATGATATGTGTGTGAGAAAAAAGTCTTCATACACGTAAGATACACATCCAAAATTTCTAAAATCTTTCTCCAATCATAACCTCTATAACCAATATGTAGATGACTGGCATCGTTTGATGAAGACATCCTCTATGTCAACCTCTTATTCTAAAGGTTCACATAGAGGATGTCTATCCATCCTAATCAGCATATTTTTTAATAAGTAATAATTTTACTGTTATAAATGTTTATTCATGTTAATAATATTTAGGATAAATATCGTTTATTACCGGAATGTCCTTATGTCTAGCCTATATAAATAGAGATTGTATTCTCCTTTCTTATTACACACATTAATAAGAATTCTCCTTCTCTCTCTTTTTTTCTATCTTTCACACTTCGTCATCAGCTACCAACCTCCACCAACTGAGCGCCGGTACATGCTTTTTCTAAACCTAATATATTTTTGTCTCTCGTTTGATCTTGAGCAGTTCACTTTTATTTATTCTTTTTTTTAAGACCTCTGTACCCTGTCGGTTTGTCTCTTCCCATAGACAAAACAATACAGTATGATTGGGTGTCTTATTTGATTATTTTTTTTCTTTATGTTTTCACAACTGGATGCCTAATCATTAAGGCACGTGAAGTGTAAGCTTTTGAGCAGCTTTCTGAAAACTGTACATGGAACTATAAACAAATTTTTTTCTCTTTTGTATCGTTTTTATTTTTCTCTTTCGTTTATCGGTTTGAATTTGTTTTTGTAGTCAAATCGGTAATCGTATACAAAGAGCATATACGAACACATATTATCTAATCAATAGATAATAGTTGTTACTTGTATCACTGTTGGTCATGCGTTCTAAGCTCTATTGGTTGTTATGTCTGTACAGTCAAAGAACAGAGTACACCAAGTTCTTTTGTTTATTCTTTCTTTAATAAATTTACTTTTGTGTTCCTTCGGGACTCTCGTGAAGATATATCAGAAGTAATGTAGTCATATTTTTCACACCCACATAAGTTCAAGACTCCAAGACAAATGGAGTAGGAAACGTAAAGCACTAAAACTTCTTTTATATTACAAATACTATATATAAAAGTTGTTTGTTTTTTTTTTTTTGGAATCCGCATAGTACAGACATTAATATGCCAGTACTTTCATCGTTATTGAGAGTGGTTGGTATATAATTTGTGTTTCGATTTTTACCTGAACAATTATGGCTTGTAATAACGTTTGTTGGTCATGTCAGGCTATGCCTCTAACCAATAGTTATTCCTTTATTTTCTCCTATCGGTCATGTCTTGCTATGCCGTTTAACCAATAATCTTTTTATTTATTTATTTTTCTTATATACGTGCTTCACCAATTTATTGATCATGTCTGGCTATGTCTGGCTATGTCGTCTAACCAATAATTTAATTTAATTTTATTATTTATTGTGCCATGTCTAATATATTTTTTTATTATTTTATACCCAGACAATGTCTAAACTCTCTAACCTGGACTTCATGGCCCTTGACATTACTGGAAAGAACTATTTTTCATGGATTTTGGATGCAGAAGTGCACCTTAGTGCCAAGACTTTGGGAAACACTATTGTTCAGAACAACAAAGAATCCCCTGAGGATCGCAGCAAAGCCTTAATTTTTCTCCGTCATCACCTTGACGAGGCTTTGAAGTCCCAATATCTTACGGTGAAAGACCCGTACACTTTGTGGACAGAGCTGAAAGATCGTTTTGATCATCAGAAGACAGTGATTTTACCTCGTGCAAGGTATGAATGGATGCATCTGGGCCTCCAAGACTTCAAGAGTGTAAGTGCATACAATTCAACACTTTTCAAATTGTCTCTCGTTTAAAACTATGCGGTGAAACAGTTACTGATGCTGATCTTTTGGAGAAGACTTACTCCACCTTTCATGCTTCAAATATTTTGCTTCAACAACAATATCGTGAAAGGCAGTTTAAGAAATATTCAGAGCTTATCTCTTGCGTTCTAGTAGTTGAGAAGAATAATGAGTTATTACTCAAGAACCATCAAAGTCACCCAGCAGGTTCAATAGTTGCTCCAGAGATGAACGCTACAACTAGTCGTGTCAATGCTGATGAAAGCCATGGGAAAGAACAAGGACGTTCGTTAGGTCCTGAAAAGCCCAACTTCAAGAAGAAAGCTGGTAATAATTCCCATTATCAGAAGGGAAAGAAGAACGTGTTTCCAAAACACAAAGGAAAAAGCTCGCAAAGTCATTCAAAGCACCATGAAAGTGTTTGTCACCGTTGTGGTTCACCGGGGCACTGGCCAAATGTTTTCCGTACTGCAAGGCATCTTGTTGACCTTTATCAGGCGTCTATTAAAGGAAAGGAAAAGAAGGCTGAAACCATTTTTTCCCAATATGACATACCAATGAATATAATGCCCATCTTGATATTTCTGACTTCAAGAATGATGGAAATGAGATTGAAGACATGGATTCCTTCCTTAAGGATGTATAAGTTTATTTGTTTTATGATCAGTTCTTTTTAGTAGATTGAGTAGTACTTTGGTTTGAATAAGTGACAATGTTTTGTCATATTTTTTTTAGAGATTGTTTTTCTTTTAGGCAGTTGATTTTAATGTATTAGTTATTGAAATCTCTTTAGTAATGAAATTATTTTCTTCGTATTTATCCTCCATAACTTATTTTATTGTCTTTATTTTTTCTAAAGGGATATGGATATTTCTAATGGAAAGCCGAAAACAAGTGACGAAGATATATGTCTTATTGATAGTGCAACAACGCACACAATTTTTCGTAACAAAAGGTTTTTCTCCCATTTAACGTTAGCTACGACCAATGTTACTGCAATATCAGGGATTATAATCTTGTTGAGGGACATGGAAAAGCATCGATAATGCTCCCTGATGGTACAAAAATCCATGTCCAAGATGCCTTATTTTCAACAAGATCTAAACGCAGCTTGTTAAGTTTTAAAGACATTCGTCTTAATGGGTATCATATTGAGACAACAAACGACGCTAACAAAGAGTATCTATGCATTACTGTCATCGTCTTAGGTAAGAAACAAGTCCTAGAAAAGCTTCCATCTCTGTATTCTGGATTATTTCACACTATCCTAATAGAATCACATGTTGTGAGTCATCCTAAGACTTCTGATCCCGGTGTTTTTAAACTTTGGCATGACCGTGTGGGTCATCCGGGATCAACTATGATGCGTCGAGCTATTGAAAACTCATATGAACATCCTCTAAATAGACTAAAAGTCTTATCATATAATGATTGTCCATGCATCGCTTGTTATCAAGGAAAATTGATTATTAGGCCATCATTAATGAAAGTTGGCATCGAATCACCTAATTTTCTGCAACGAATTTAAGGTGATATATGTGGAACAATTCGCCCTTTGTGTGGACCATTTCGTTATTTTATGGTTCTTATTGATGCTTCAACACGATGGTCACATGTTTGCTTACTTTCGACTCGTACTGTTGGATTTGCAAGACTTCTTGCACAAATTATTAAGTTACGAGCTCAGTTTCTGGATTTTTCTATTAAAACTATTCGTCTTGATAATGCTGGTGAATTTACCTCTAAAACATTTAATGATTATTGCAAGTCAATTGGCATTGATGTTGAACACTTCATCACGTGCACACTCAAAATGGCTTAGCGGAATCATTTATTAAGCGCTTACATTGATTGCCCGACCATTAATCTTAAGGTCTAACTTGCCACTTTCAGTATGGGGTCATGCAATATTACATATTGCAGCACTGGTCCGTATAAAACAACCATCTACAAAAAATACTCACCTGTACAACTCGTATATGGGAATCAACCAAATATATCTCATCTTCGAACTTTTGGTTGTGTTGTGTATGTTCCCATTGCTCCACCACAAAGAGAGAAAATGGGTCCTCAACGTAGACTCGGCATATATGTTGGCTATGACTCTCCATCTATCATTCGGTATTTAGAACCTCAAACAGGAGATGTTTTCAAAGCAAGATTTGCTGATTGCCAATTTGATGAATCAAATTTCCCGCCGTTAAGGGGAGATAAGCCAAAACTTGAGGAACGCCGTGAAATTTCATGGAATACACCATCATTAGCCCACTTTGATCCTCGTACAAAACAATGTGAACTTGAGGTTCAAAGAATCATACATTTGCAAAATATTGCAAACCAAATTCCTGATGCATTTACTGATAGAAGTAAGGTAACAAAATCACATATACCTGCTGCAAATACTCCTGCGAGAGTAAGTATCCCAGAAGGACATCATGATAATCAGTCCACGATACGCTTAAAGCGTGGAAGACCTCTTGGTGCAAAGGATTTAGTTCCGCGGAAAAAGAGATTAGTAGTTGGCATTCCAGAAAAAGCCATTCACTCTGAAACATTGATTGATCAATCAAATACTGATACACAAGTTGCACCTGAAGAGGCATATGTACCTCAAAACAATGAGATCTCTATAAACTATGTTGGTACAAGACAAAACTGGGATAGGAATACAATTATTCCTGATAGTAAATTTGCTTTTACAGTTGCTTTGGATGTCATTGAAAATATTGATGATCCTGAACCACAGTCTATCGAAGAATGTCGTCGTAGAAAAGATTGGCCTAAGTGGGAGGTTGCAATCCAAGCAGAGTACAAATCATTAGTAAAACGTGGAGTCCTTGGTCATGTTGTTGTAACTCCTGAAAATGTAAAAGTTATCGGATACAAATGGGTATTCGTACGAAAACGTAACGAGAAAAATGAAATTGTGAGATATAAAGCTCGACTCGTTGCACAAGGTTTTTCACAAAGACCAGGTAGTGATTATCAAGAAACTTATTCTCCAGTGATGGATGCCATCACATTTAGGTTTCTTATTAGTTTGGCAGCTTCAGAAAAGCTTGAAATGCGTCTTATGGATGTAGTTACAGCTTATCTTTATGGGTAACTTGATACTGACATTTATATGAAACTTCCCGAGGGATTTCGTATGCCTGAAGCGGACAAGTCCAAAGATCGTAGTGTATACTCAATAAAACTTCAAAGAGCTCTATATGGACTAAAGCAATCTGGAAGAATGTGGTATAATCGCCTCAATGAATATTTATTGAAAGAGGGATATACCAATAATGCTATTTGTCCATGTGTTTTCATTAAGAAATCCAATTCTGGGTTTGATATTATTGCAGTATACGTTGATGATCTAAATCTTGTTGGAACTTTAAAAGAACTCACTGAAACCGCTGCTTACTTGCAGAAGGAATTTGAGATGAAAGATCTTGGTAAAACTAAGTATTGTCTTGATTTACAAATTGAGCATGTCTCAAATGAGATATTTGTCCATCAATCTACTTATACATAAAAAGTCTTAAAACGATTTTATATGGACAAAGCACGTCAATTGAGTTCCCCTATGGTTGTGAGATCACTTGACGTGAATAAAGACCCATTTAGTCCTAAAGAAGATGGTGAAGAACTTCTTGGTCCGGAAGTGCCATATCTAAGTGCAATTGGTGCTCTTATGTATCTTGAAAATTGCACAAGGCCAGATATTGCTTTTTCAGTTAATCTGTTAGCTAGATACAGTTCTGCTCCAACTCGAAGACACTGGAATGGAATCAAGAACTTATTGATAGACGCATTTATGTGTCTAATTTGTCCCAATTGTTTATATTGTTAGTGCTCGATTTTGTACTTATTTGGTTATTTTATGTCTTTGTAGGTGTTTTTGGAGAAATAAGCTTTTGCGGCGAAATTGGCTCAAAATGTGGCATTTGAACCTCCGTAGATAACGTACCAGAAGCACCCCAGAAATACCCCGGAGGAACCCTGAAAAAGTGTTGAAAATATCCCAGAAAAATTACTATTTGCACCCAAGGGGAAAGTGTTATTCGGACTCTCACTATGGATAAGGGGTAACCCAATTCGGACATGTGCTAAAGGGACACCAGAACTGGATAAGGGGGAGGTCACCTTCACCGTTTGAAAACAAATTTTGGCGGGAAAATTTCCTTTCACCAGACAGATTTAGGGTTGGATTTTCGGACGAGTTTTAATGAGATTCAATCACTGATTCTCATGGGATGGACGTGATATGGATATACAATTCTAGTATGGATGATTTCATGGGCTTAATTGGGCTAGAATATCCGGGAGAAGCAATCAAAGTTAAAACAGAGAGACGTGTCCTGTTGTGCACTTTCAAAGATTTTGTGGAGATTTTGGGAGAGTTTTACGCTGGATAATCATGTATTTGGTCCTGTTCAAGTCATAGGAAGAGTTTGGTGGCTATTTTATAGCTAACAGACGCGTACAAACACTGACAGAGGTGATTATTGTTTCAACGGCAGAGAAAAAAAAAAAGAGATTCTATCGGGATTTCTTTGAGCTGTGAAGTATATAAGAGGTGTAGAGAAGTTAGAAAAGATTTTGTCGAGAGTTTGGGGAGGTTTGGAGGCGATCAGAGAGGCGCAGGAGGAGTTGCAGAGAAGTTACCTGCTGCTGCTGCTGCTGCCATTAACACGCCTGAAGAACACGAAGAACGGACTCTCAGCAGCAGTCGTTTATCAACAGAAACATCGACTGTCCATTGTTGGTCGTAGTTCTTCAACGACAACAGCAACTCAGCTCTGTCGTTGATTCTGGACGTCTTCTGTGGGTCGCATAGTTCTGTTTTACATCAATTTCTTGTATTTCTCTTCATTGTAAAACACTTTTGAGCATCAATGAATTATTTTGAGAGCATTTTTACTATGATGAGTTAAACCCCAACACTGGGGCGACGGAGGAGGCCGAGCTTCATAAAAGGGTAATTTTATTAATTCTTTTTAAGACTTTTGCATTAAAAATTAATTGAAATATGATTTGATTAAATTGGGTGTTATTTGATTAGATGGGTCATGCTTAGCTTAGGTGATTTGATGTTCCATGCTTAACATTTACAACCAATGTTTTGAGAATCGACTTTGGCAAAATAAGAGTCCATATATGTTTTGAGCTATTATTGTTGAGAATAAATCATTAAGCCTTATGTTATGAAGATTGGCCGAATCATTAGTCCCAGTACCTCTCTACCAATTTGTCAATATTTGTATATATATTTTTAAATATAAAAATCCATTACCTTCACAAGTTCGAGTTTGAACGATACCCCTTATCATCATTACTACAACCACCAAAAATCTTTTATCAAAATGGCGCCGCCGACGCGGATTTGTGCTTAGGTAGAATTTTTATGTTTATTTTTTTTTTATTATTTTTTTTCTTTATTTTTTGTTCCTTTTTACTTTGTCTTTTTGTCTTTGATTTACAGGTTCGAAGTGGAACACTAAGGACTTGGAGAGGAAAAAGCTTAAAGCGAAAAGAGAAGAAAAAAGGACAATTTTAGGATTTAATTTTTAAATTTTTAAATTTTTTTTTTTTAGAGTGTGTGAGGAAAACTGTAAATTTTTTTATTTATTCTGGACAATTGGACTTTATTCTTTTTTTAACCATACGGAAGGGTATTATTATAAATTATAAAAAAAAAATATTATATAAACTGTGTGCAGGGAAGGACGACGATTACTATATCGTCTCGGCCCCTCGGGTTCGCACACGGCATAGGAGTCGTGGCCCGAGTCGACGACAACGGTTCATCGCCCGTCTGGTACGGGAGGTAAGTCCAATCGAAACACCCGCGAATCTCCTGCAAGCGGGTTACTGTCTGCCTTAAGGTGATAATTGTTTGAGGACGAACCGGACTGTCTTTATTTTCCTAGTAAAGGGCAAGGCCTGGCCTAAACAAGATAAGGGTTCGGATTTCATCACCGTTCCCTTCTTGCCCGCCTTAGGAAAACAAAACCTAACGCGAACCCAAGCTTAAAATTTGGAATAGAACGAGACCGATAGGGTAACGAGCTTAATAGGAAACTCGTTCGAAAAATATTGGTTGCTCTTTAAGCACACTCCAAAGTTCATGATGGTTTCTGTGAGTTGAATGCGTGACTGTGCCGCCTTGTCATAGTGGTGAGGCCTTGGGTATCAAAGCTCCACTGAGCTTCCCTCGCCTCAATTCAACTTACTTTGACTCGGATTGATTCCAGAGGGGTTTGCTCAAATTGCAACGAATTCCCTTTCGAAAGATAGAAGCTGGTCTAGAAACAATCTAAGTGGAGCCATCATGCTTTTTGTTTGCTAGAAATCTTTAGGTTTGCTTTGGTGGAGTCGAGTCGGCCTTGTTTGTGATTGTATAGAATCCCTCTGTA
The DNA here is from genome assembly GCF_003573695.1 of Papaver somniferum. Classification (NCBI taxonomy): domain Eukaryota; kingdom Viridiplantae; phylum Streptophyta; class Magnoliopsida; order Ranunculales; family Papaveraceae; genus Papaver; species Papaver somniferum. The sequence goes on along the minus strand of NC_039367.1, from coordinate 39,876,924 downwards.
GTTTATATTTCTTCGGTGATGAATCCTTTTGAGGAGACGCCACCTGCGATGACGTTGCGAGAATATATGTCTAGAAATTCTCGTTATCAAGAGACGTCTTCGGAAATGACTCTTGGTGAATATATGCGTGGGAAGCGATATATGGATACTCCAACTTTTATTGAGGAATCACCTCTAACGATCTATGAGAAATATTATAAACATAGACCATGTAGTTTGGAACAAAGATTGAGAATTCTTGAATTTCAAAAATTGTATCATGATGATGAGTATAGTGATGATGAAGAATCTGAAATATGTGGGAATAGTGATCAGGAATTTGTTACCCCAGTTGAGCCTTATAATGATTATATTATTTCTGGTTCAGATCCTAATAATTTTAAAAATTATTCACCTATTCAAAAGGACGAGGATTTGACTAGAGATACCCCCGTTTCAGACGATGTAGTATGTCCTGTTTACGAAACCGATGATGGTTTAGAGGAACCAGTTTATCTTGAGATCGAGTCAAACGATTTAGAAACAATAGTCTTAGATGAACTTGTAGAGATTAGCGAGGATGAACCTGACTTAGAAAAATCAATTGCCGACCTAGAAATTAGGGAGGTTATGACCAGTCTATCTAGAGACGCCGAAAACTCTAAGTTTGGGGGTGAGTATCATTCTCCATGTGCTTTAACTCTTAGTAAGGTCCCTCACTTCGGACTTGACATCAATGCCTCACCCATCTTACGAGACTATCTTCATAATCGTTTTCCAGAACCTAATGATATCCAACAAGAGTCTCAACTGTTAGAAACCCATCCTCTGGTTGATGTGGTTAACCCAGGCAATAATACCAAGATTGATTTTGTTTTCCCACCAAATAGTTTTCTTCCAAATGTGGGAACATATAGATTTCAAATGTGTCGAATATTAAGTCGTGAGACTAAACCTAAATGCTTTAGGAAATTAGAATCGACACATTTGCTTAAGAATGACCACTACTCTCATTGTGGTCAAATTTGTAAGTCAAATCTTATTGACTTAGAGGATCCTCAGTTATTTAGGTTATTATTGTGCGCTTCTAAGATCATATTTGAGTTTTTCCAGACTCTAGGACCTAATAATTTGGATCCAACCTATGAGGAAATGCATCCGAGGAAAATATTTTATTTAGACCCTTTCATAGAACCTGAACCTGAACCACAATTAGATATAAATATCTTAATCAGGAAACTAGATAAGGGCATGTTATTCTTGTTCACTTTCTTGGGTTATTGTAGTTTCCTTTGGTCAGCTCTTTTTCGTTTTGAAGACCCACAATTATTTCGACTGTTACTTTATGGTTCGAGTTGACTAATCCTTTCCTAAGTCTGGCTGAAGACTTTAAACTTAGCACTTCTTGGGAGGTAACCCAATATTCTTGCAACACGGTAATATCTTTCCTTATCTCTTTTGCTTCAAATGGTAACAGTTTCTCCTTGTTCATGCTTTTAATTTCATCTTAGAACATTGAGGACAATGTTAGATTTAAGTTTGGGGGTATGGGAGAAACTTTTTAGTTGCAGTATGAATAAATAAACTCCAGAGCTTAGAAATTTATGCCTATTTAGGATTGCACTAACTAATCTAAGTGGATGGAAGCATTTTGGTTGTAGGAGTTTGAGGAACCAATCTGATTAGATGGAAACATCTAAAGAGTCTATTCATAAAAGCACAGAGCTCAGGTGTTAGAAATAACATGATAGTTTCACCATATCTCGTTGAGTCCTTTTCACTTCTATTTTTATTTTATTTTGTTTTTAAACTATGTTTCTCTAAGTGATAGGTGGGGCCCATGATTCAAGTTGTTACCAATGCTAGGGTGAATTAGAGTGATTGAGATACCATGAAAAAAAAAAAAAAAAATTGAGACCAGACCATTTGACCAAAAGGAATAAATTCAATAAAGTCGACCACTGGTACCCTTGTATATGCCAGTTGTGTTGACCTAGAGTTAGGTTATCGACCACTGGTACCCTTGTATATGCCAGTGTGTTGATATTAGTCAGACTAGTATCTCAATCCATTAGGATAGGTTCATTTTGGCGGAGGCCTTCAGACAGATATGGGAAACGCCGTTCACTTAGTAAACATCAAAACCATCTATGTTTTCTATATCCATCTTCTTGATCTATCCATGTGATTAGTTTTGACTCCGAATATGATGTCCATTGTGCAACTATCTGAGTAGAGCTCTGTCACTTTATATGAATTTTAGTATGCTTGAGTGCAAACTCGTGTACAGCAATTGGAATTTCGCATCAGGGTACTTCTTCCTGTAGTCAATAAGTATGTCAACCAAGGAGATTCTTTAGTGCCTTCCAAGGTTCTGCGTAGATAGCTAAGGTCTGGAGTACAGGTTTTGTGGGTACACCTCTGGTAAACCCACCCGAGACTATAACTCGGCCACTAGGGGTTTAAAGGCTTATTGCATACGCTAAATGCAATCGACGATGCCTGCGACAGTGAGTTAGGATTTTATTTTCTATTTGATTTGCTCGGGACTAGCAAATAATAAGTTTGGGGGTATTTGATAGACGCATTTATGTGTCTAATTTGTCCCAATTGTTTATATTGTTAGTGCTCGATTTTGTACTTATTTGGTTATTTTATGTCTTTGTAGGTGTTTTTGGAGAAATAAGCTTTTGCGGCGAAATTGGCTCAAAATGTGGCATTTGAACCTCCGTAGATAACGTACCAGAAGCACCCCAGAAATACCCCGGAGGAACCCTGAAAAAGTGTTGAAAATATCCCAGAAAAATTACTATTTGCACCCAAGGGGAAAGTGTTATTCAGACTCTCACTATGGATAAGGGGTAACCCAATTCGGACATGTGCTAAAGGGACACCAGAACTGGATAAGGGGGAGGTCACCTTCACCGTTTGAAAACAAATTTTGGCGGGAAAATTTCCTTTCACCAGACAGATTTAGGGTTGGATTTTCGGACGAGTTTTAATGAGATTCAATCACTGATTCTCATGGGATGGACGTGATATGGATATACAATTCTAGTATGGATGATTTCATGGGCTTAATTGGGCTAGAATATCCGGGAGAAGCAATCAAAGTTAAAACAGAGAGACGTGTCCTGTTGTGCACTTTCAAAGATTTTGTGGAGATTTTGGGAGAGTTTTACGCTGGATAATCATGTATTTGGTCCTGTTCAAGTCATAGGAAGAGTTTGGTGGCTATTTTATAGCTAACAGACGCGTACAAACACTGACAGAGGTGATTATTGTTTCAACGGCAGAGAAGAAAAAAAAAAGAGATTCTATCGGGATTTCTTTGAGCTGTGAAGTATATAAGAGGTGTAGAGAAGTTAGAAAAGGTTTTGTCGAGAGTTTGGGGAGGTTTGGAGGCGATCAGAGAGGCGCATGAGGAGTTGCAGAGAAGTTACCTGCTGCTGCTGCTGCCATTAACACGCCTGAAGAACACGAAGAACGGACTCTCAGCAGCAGTCGTTTATCAACAGAAACATCGACTGTCGATTGTGGGTCGTAGTTCTTCAACGACAACAGCAACTCAGCTCTGTCGTTGATTCTGGACGTCTTCTGTGGGTCGCATAGTTCTGTTTTACATCAATTTCTTGTATTTCTCTTCATTGTAAAACACTTTTGAGCATCAATGAATTATTTTGAGAGCATTTTTACTATGATGAGTTAAACCCCAACACTGGGGCGACGGAGGAGGCCGAGCTTCATAAATGGGTAATTTTATTAATTCTTTTTAAGACTTTTGCATTAAAAATTAATTGAAATATGATTTGATTAAATTGGGTGTTATTTGATTAGATGGGTCATGCTTAGCTTAGGTGATTTGATGTTCCATGCTTAACATTTACAACCAATGTTTTGAGAATCGACTTTGGCAAAATAAGAGTCCATATATGTTTTGAGCTATTATTGTTGAGAATAAATCATTAAGCCTTATGTTATGAAGATTGGCCGAATCATTAGTCCCAGTACCTCTCTACCAATTTGTCAATATTTGTATATATATTTTTAAATCTAAAAATCCATTACCTTCACAAGTTCGAGTTTGAACGATACCCCTTATCATCATTACTACAACCACCAAAAAAATCATTTTAACAAAATGGCGCCGCCGACGCGGATTTGTGCTTAGGTAGAATTTTTAGTTTTTTTTTTTTTTTTTTTTTTTTTTTTTTTTTTTTTTTTTTTTTTTTTTTTTTTTTTTTTTTT
>NC_039367.1:39867653-39872687 GCF_003573695.1 Papaver somniferum | reverse complement strand
TTTTTTTTTTATTATTTGTTCCTTTTTACTTTGTCTTTTTGTCTTTGATTTACAGGTTCGAAGTGGAGCACTAAGGACTTGGAGAGGAAAAATCTTAAAGCGAAAAGCGAAAAGAGAAGAAAAAAGGACAATTTTAGGATTTAATTTTTAATTTTTAATTTTTTTTAGAGTGTGTGAGGAAAACTGTAATTTTTTTTTATTTATTTTGGACTTTGGACTTTATTTATTTAACCCTACGGAAGGGTATTATTAAAAAAAATAAAAAATTATTATTATATAAACTGTGTGCAGGGAAGGACGACGATTACTATATCGTCTCGGCCCCTCGGGTTCGCACACGGCATAGGAGTCGTGGCCCGAGTCGACGATAACGGTTCATCCCCCGTCTGGTACGGGAGGTAAGTCCAATCGAAACACCCGCGAATCTCCTGCAAGCGGATTACTGTCTGCCTTAAGGTGATAATTGTTTGAGGACGAACCGGACTGTCTTTATTTTCCTAGTAAAGGGCAAGGCCTGGCCTAAACAAGATAAGGGTTCGGATTTCATCACCGTTACCTTCTTGCCCGCCTTAGGAAAACGAAACCTAACGCGAACCCAAGCTTAAAATTTGGAATAGAACGAGACCGATAGGGTAACGAGCTTAATAGGAAACTCGTTCGAAAAATATTGGTTGCTCTTTAAGCACACTCCAAAGTTCATGATGGTTTCTGTGAGTTGAATGCGTGACTGCGCCGCCTTGTGATAGCGGTGAGGCCTTGGGTATCAAAGCTCCACTGAGCTTCCCTCGCCTCAATTCAACTTACTTTGACTCGGAGTGATTCCAGAGGGGTTTGCTCAAATTGCAACGAATTCCCTTTCGAAAGATAGAAGCTGGTCTAGAAACAATCTAAGTGGAGCCATCATGCTTTTTGTTTGCTAGAAATCTTTAGGTTTGCTTTGGTGGAGTCGAGTCGGCCTTGTTTGTGATTGTATAGTCCCTCTGTAGTTTATTTTTCTTCGGTGATGAATCCTTTTGAGGAGACGCCACTTGCGATGACGTTGCGAGAATATATGTCTAGAAATTCTCGTTATCAAGAGATGTCTTCGGAAATGACTCTTGGTGAATATATGCGTGGGCAGCGATATATGGATACTCCAACTTTTATTGAGGAATCACCTCTAACGATCTATGAGAAATATTATAAACATAGACCATGTAGTTTGGAACAAAGATTGAGAATTCTTGAATTTCAAAAATTGTATCATGATGATGAGGATAGTGATGATGAAGAATCTGAAATATGTGGGAATAGTGATCAGGAATTTGTTACCCCAGTTGAGCCTTATAATGATTATATTATTTCTGGTTCAGATCCTAATAATTTTAAAAATTATTCACCTATTCAAAAGGACGAGGATTTGACTAGAGATACCCCCGTTTCAGACGATGTAGTATGTCATGTTTACGAAACCGATGATGGTTTAGAGGAACCAGTTTATCTTGAGATCGAGTCAAACGATTTAGAAACAATAGTCTTAGATGAACTCGTAGAGATTAGCGAGGATGAACCTGACTTAGAAAAATCAATTTCCGACCTAGAAATTAGGGTGGTTATGACCAGTCTATCTAGAGACGTCGAAAACTCTAAGTTTGGGGGTGAGTATCATTCTCCATGTGCTTTAACTCTTAGTAAGGTCCCTCACTTGGGACTTGACATCAATGCCTCAACCATCTTACAAGATTATCTTCATAATCGTTTTCCAGAACCTAATGATATCCAACAAGAGTCTCAACTGTTAGAAACCCATCCTCTGGTTGATGTGGTTAACCCAGGCAATAATACCAAGATTGATTTTGTTTTCCCACCAAATAGTTTTCTTCCATATGTGGGAACATATAGATTTCAAATGTGTCGAATATTAAGTTGTGAGACTAAACCTAAATGCTTTAGGAAATTAGAATCGACACATTTGCTTAAGAATGACCACTACTCTCACTGTGGTCAATTATATAAGTCAAACCTGATTGACTTAAAGGATCCTCAGTTATTTAGGTTATTATTATTTTGTGATTCTAAGTTCTTATTTGAGTTTTTCCAGACTCTAGGACCTAATAATTTGGATCCAACCTATGAGGAAATGCATCCGAGGAAAATATTTTATTTAGACCCTTTCATAGAACCTGAACCGCAATTAGATATAAATATCTTAATCACGAAACTAGATAAGGGCATGTTATTCTTGTTCACTTTCTTGGGTTATTGTAGTTTCCTCTGGTCAGCTCTTTTTCGTTTTGAAGACCCACAATTATTTCGACTGTTACTTTATGGTTCGAGTTGACTAATCCTTTCCTAAGTCTGGCTGAAGACTTTAAACTTAGCACTTCTTGGGAGGTAACCCAATATTCTTGCAACACGGTAATATCTTTCCTTATCTCTTTTGCTTCAAATGGTAACAGTTTCTCCTTGTTCATGCTTTTAATTTCATCTTAGAACATTGAGGACAATGTTAGATTTAAGTTTGGGGGTATGGGAGAAACTTTTTAGTTGCAGTATGAATAAATAAACTCCAGAGCTTAGAAATTTATGCCTATTTAGGATTGCACTAACTAATCTAAGTGGATGGAAGCATTTTGGTTGTAGGAGTTTGAGGAACCAATCTGATTAGATGGAAACATCTAAAGAGTCTATTCATAAAAGCACAGAGCTCAGGTGTTAGAAATAACATGATAGTTTCACCATATCTCGTTGAGTCCTTTTCACTTCTATTTTTATTTTATTTTGTTTTTAAACTATGTTTCTCTAAGTGATAGGTGGGGCCCATGATTCAAGTTGTTACCAATGCTAGGGTGAATTAGAGTGATTGAGATACCATGAAAAAAAAAAAAAAAAATTGAGACCAGACCATTTGACCAAAAGGAATAAATTCAATAAAGTCGACCACTGGTACCCTTGTATATGCCAGTTGTGTTGACCTAGAGTTAGGTTATCGACCACTGGTACCCTTGTATATGCCAGTGTGTTGATATTAGTCAGACTAGTATCTCAATCCATTAGGATAGGTTCATTTTGGCGGAGGCCTTCAGACAGATATGGGAAACGCCGTTCACTTAGTAAACATCAAAACCATCTATGTTTTCTATATCCATCTTCTTGATCTATCCATGTGATTAGTTTTGACTCCGAATATGATGTCCATAGTGCAACTATCTGAGTAGAGCTCTGTCACTTTATATGAATTTTAGTATGCTTGAGTGCAAACTCGTGTACATCAATTGGAATTTCGCATCAGGGTACTTCTTCCTGTAGTCAATAAGTATGTCAACCAAGGAGATTCTTTAGTGCCTTCCAAGGTTCTGCGTAGATAGCTAAGGTCTGGAGTACAGGTTTTGTGGGTACACCTCTGGTAAACCCACCCGAGACTATAACTCGGCCACTAGGGACACCTAGGGGTTTAAAGGCTTATTGCATACGCTAAATGCAATCGACGATGCCTGCGACAGTGAGTTAGGATTTTATTTTCTATTTGATTTGCTCGGGACTAGCAAATAATAAGTTTGGGGGTATTTGATAGACGCATTTATGTGTCTAATTTGTCCCAATTGTTTATATTGTTAGTGCTCGATTTTGTACTTATTTGGTTATTTTATGTCTTTGTAGGTGTTTTTGGAGAAATAAGCTTTTGCGGCGAAATTGGCTCAAAATGTGGCATTTGAACCTCCGTAGATAACGTACCAGAAGCACCCCAGAAATACCCCGGAGGAACCCTGAAAAAGTGTTGAAAATATCCCAGAAAAATTACTATTTGCACCCAAGGGGAAAGTGTTATTCGGACTCTCACTATGGATAAGGGGTAACCCAATTCGGACATGTGCTAAAGGGACACCAGAACTAGATAAGGGGGAGGTCACCTTCACCGTTTGAAAACAAATTTTGGCGGGAAAATTTCCTTTCACCAGACAGATTTAGGGTTGGATTTTCGGACGAGTTTTAATGAGATTCAATCACTGATTCTCATGGGATGGACGTGATATGGATATACAATTCTAGTATGGATGATTTCATGGGCTTAATTGGGCTAGAATATCCGGGAGAAGCAATCAAAGTTAAAACAGAGAGACGTGTCCTGTTGTGCACTTTCAAAGATTTTGTGGAGATTTTGGGAGAGTTTTACGCTGGATAATCATGTATTTGGTCCTGTTCAAGTCATAGGAAGAGTTTGGTGGCTATTTTATAGCTAACAGACGCGTACAAACACTGACAGAGGTGATTATTGTTTCAACGGCAGAGAAGAAAAAAAAGAGATTCTATCGGGATTTCTTTGAGCTGTGAAGTATATAAGAGGTGTAGAGAAGTTAGAAAAGGTTTTTGTCGAGAGTTTGGGGAGGTTTGGAGGCGATCAGAGAGGCGCAGTAGGAGTTGCAGAGAAGTTACCTGCTGCTGCTGCTGCTGCCATTAACACGCCTGAAGAACACGAAGAACGGACTCTCAGCAGCAGTCGTTTATCAACAGAAACATCGACTGTCCACTGTGGGTCGTAGTTCTTCAACGACAACAACAACTCAGCTCTGTCGTTGATTCTGGACGTCTTCTGTGGGTCGCATAGTTCTGTTTACATCAATTTCTTGTATTTCTCTTCATTGTAAAACACTTTTGAGCATCAATGAATTATTTTGAGAGCATTTTTACTATGATGAGTTAAACCCCAACACTGGGGCGACGGAGGAGGCCGAGCTTCATAAATGGGTAATTTTATTAATTCTTTTTAAGACTTTTGCATTAAAAATTAATTGAAATATGATTTGATTAAATTGGGTGTTATTTGATTAGATGGGTCATGCTTAGCTTAGGTGATTTGATGTTCCATGCTTAACATTTACAACCAATGTTTTGAGAATCGACTTTGGCAAAATAAGAGTCCATATATGTTTTGAGCTATTATTGTTGAGAATAAATCATTAAGCCTTATGTTATGAAGATTGGCCGAATCATTAGTCCCAGTACCTCTCTACCAATTTGTCAATATTTGTATATATATTTTTAAATCTAAAAATC